>NW_005200417.1:726851-734800 GCF_000372725.1 Emiliania huxleyi CCMP1516
TCGACTAGGTATTACCCCGAGCGATACGAGTTCTGGCCATTTGGCGACCCGTTCGTCCACAAGCGCAAGCGCGCCGAGAGGATGCGCCGCCAGCAGGGGCAGCGCGCGTGGTACGAGGAGGACTGATTGCGCGCCCATCTCCAGAGCGCACGTCAGGCGCACGGAGGCCGCGCGCCGCGTACGCACATTCCCGGTGCGGATGCTCTCCTCCGATAATGAATCAAAGCTAAAAACAGGCCTCGTAAAAAGAAAAACACCGCCGCAGTTCTGTGTGTTCACCGCGCTCCGCGGAGGCGGCTCCAGCCTATTTGCATATTGGACTCCGGCCGTTACCCGTTTTGACGGCGGGACGGATCGGGCTCTTCGGGGACGTGCACCTCGTCACAGGTGGGTCGCGCGGTATTGGTGCGGCCTGCAGCGTCCGGCTAGCCCGCGATGGCTACGCGGTCGCGGTGAATTACAGGAGCGAGGCAGCGGCGAAACGTATTGTCGCGGAGATAGTCGATGGAGAGGGGGCGTCGGTGGAGCGGTCCTCCACTCTGACTCGCTCGCGCGCTCCGCACAAACAAACGCCTCACGCCGTGTCGCGACTCGCGTGTGCTGAGGTGTCTCCACGAGTCGCAGTCGCCAGTCCGAGACACGGACAGTCCAAGTCTGACTCGACACTCGTGTGTGTGTCGTGACTGTTGAACAGTGGTTAAAAACAGCAGTTGAAGTGTGGGGAAATTGACGTTACCTTACCTTACCGTGCCTTGTTACCTAGAGTAGACCCGCCGTGTGCTGCATGGCGAGGGCGAGAGCCCTCCGCCGCACGCACCCCTCGTAGAGGCTCCGCTCACGCTCGAGCTTGTCGTCCTACGGGAGGATGGGTTCGGGTAACGTGGGGTAGGGGAGGATGCGTTCGGGTACCGTGGGGTAGGGGGGGGGGTCTGGCGCTTCTGAGCTTGTCGTCCTACGCGGGTGAATACGCCGCCCTCGGGGCGGGAATAGACTGCCTTCTGGCGGCCGTCGCTGCTTCTCCTTTTACTGCCTGTGCGTGTGCGTCTTTGGCCCGCGGTTGTGCTCTGCGTGAAGAGGGTGCCGTGCAGAGGCGTCAGAGCCCCGCGTGGTTACGAGCGACAGAAAGACAGCGAATACCGCGGAATACGGCCGAGCGCAGCGGAGTCCGCGTCTCCTCTCGAGCGCCGGCTGGGGCACAAGAGTACGTGTTCCGCTTCGGCGGAAGTGCTTTCTGTTTCTAGGCTTGTGGTCGTTCCAGTCCGCGGCCCTCTCGACCCCTTCGGTCGCCGAGTGCCCCGGCGTCTGCACGGCAACCATCGGGTGGAGCGCCTAGTGTGAATACGCCGCAGTGTGAATACGCCGCAGTGTGAATACGTCACGGCGCTGTGTTTTTGTGTGAACGCCACAGTGTGAATGCGCCAACCTCTCACGGATTCCGCTTCTAGGCACGAGATATGGAGAGATATGGGGAGATGTTCCGCTTCTAGGGCGGCGCACATACGCGTGCTCGCAGCGGTAGTGGAACTGCACGTCGACCTGGTCAGGTCCGGTCCGGTAAACTTCAGGGAAGGGGGGGGGGGGGGGGGAGGGGCGACCCTCGCGACTCCACGTCTAAAAAAGACTGCAGCCAACGGAATAAAAGTGCCAGCCCCGGTGTGTGTGTGTGTGTGTGTGTGTGTGTGTGTGTGTGTGTGTGTGTGTGTGTGTGTGTGTGTGTGTGTGTGTGTGTGCGTGTGAGTGTCGACCTGGTCGCCGGCGTAGCGAAGCGCACACAGCTCCTTCATGCCCGCGGGCGAGAGGACGTACGCATGCGCGTCCATCGACCGCACGCGCACCTGGTAGTAGCGGGCAGCCTTAAGTCCGAGATCTGAGCCCCGCGCCAAACCCCAAGCGACCAGGAGCAGGGGACATGGCCTTGCACCACACTTGCGCCACGCGCGGGGACTGGGGAGACGGGAGCGCACGCGCACCTTTCCATCACACCGAGCTGTGAGCTCGCGCTGCTCACACCGGACGCCCCCCCTCGGGCGCACGCGCACCACGGCGCCGCTGCCGGCCAGCAAGTCCATCTTGCGCGGGAAGTGGCCTTCCAATGAAAGACGGGCGGGATGCAAGCAGATTAAAAAAAAGCCTAGAGCCCTCTTGCCGAGGCTGACACTCGCCCAGAAAGAAGATCCTCCAGCCGCTGCCCCCGCCGCCCTCGACCTCGCCGCCCTCGCCCGCGCACTCGCCGCCGCCGCCGCCGCCGCCCTCGCCGCCGCCGCCGCCGCCGCCATGATTGACGCCGCCGACGCCGCTTCTCCCACTCCCGCCACTGCCGCCACTGCCGCCACTGCCGCCACTGCCTCCGCTGCCGCCGCTTCCGCCGCTGCCGCCGCTGCCGCCTCCGAGCAGAAACGCGGCGGCGGCGGCGGCGGCGTGCGGCGTGAGGCGGCTAGACAGGAACTCGACGTCATCCTGCGGGGGGCGGGGAGGGAAGAGCGGCGTGGGAGAGACAGAGCCGGAGGCCAGCAGAGAAGAGACTTGAGAGGCCAGAGAGGAGATACTGCGCGCCTCAAAGGTCAGGGCGCGCCGAGCGCCCGCAGCGAGCGCCAAGCGCGCGGCCTGCCGGCAGGTCGGCTGTGAGCAGCAGCGGTGAGTGCGTCTCGGAAGCGCGTCTCGGAAGCGGCCTTCTGGTGGGCAAGGAAGCAGCCGCGCTTGCCGTCCACGAGGTCGGGCTCCTGCGAACGAGCGCGGACGGGGCAGGCGTACAAGCGATGTCGGCGGCGGGCCGTGTGCAAGTCGTGACTGGGTGTCCTTTGCCTGTTCGAGCCACTGGACGCGATCGGCGAGGCCGACGGCTGCGAACTGGGCCTCGGCGGCGCGGCGGCGTTCGGGACGCGAGGTGAGCGTGATGCACTGCACGAGGTCGATCTCGTTCCACAGCGCCTCCATGGAGGGCACTTTGCGGCTGCTGTGTGGGTGAGAGCGTCTTGTCCAGGTCCCAGGCGCGCGGCACCGGCGGCGGGACGGCAAAACCGGGTCGGCAAAAATAGCGTCGCGCGCAGCGGAAAAAGAATTTGCGTGCCACACGAGCAATGCCGAGCGACGCCCTTTGCGGCAAAGGGGTACAGTCCACACAGCCGAGGTGAACAAAAGAATTCCAAAACTGCTCTCGCGAAAAGAAATCGACCGAGCGTACATGGCATCGCCCTCGCGCAAGCGCGGCCGCACCAGCGGCGGCGAGGAGGAGGGCGAGCCCGTGGCGGTAGCTGCCGGCTTCGAGGCGCCCATCTTTGGCGCGCGCACCGTCGGCCAGGTCACCACGCTGGCGCTCGAGGGCGAGGACGGACCTCTGGCGTCCCTCAGCCTGCTCGGCGTGGCAAGCGATCACGCGGGCGGCTGGTACGTCGCGACGCAGGACTCGGTGCTGCACGTCTCGGCGGCCGGGCGCGTGCGCACCGTGGCGACCTGCGAAGGCGGCAGGTTCTCCCGCGTCGCCATCAGCCCGGATGACAGCGCGCTGTTTGTGACGGACTTCAGCAACGCGACGATCCGTCGGATGGAGGTAGCGACTGGCGCGGTGACTACGCTCGCGGGTAGCGGCGAAGAAGGCGATGCAGACGGCGTCGGCGGCGCGGCGCAGTTCAACTGCCCACGCGGCCTCGCCCTCAGCCCGGACGGCAGCGCGCTGTTTGTGGCGGACTGCGAGAACCACAAGATCCGGCGGGTGGAGGTGACGACTGGCGCGGTGACTACGCTCGCGGGTAGCGGCGAGGAAGGCGGTGCAGACGGCGTCGGCGGCGCGGCGGAGTTCAACTACCCATACGGCTTCGCAATCAGCCCGGACGGCAGCGCGCTGTTTGTGGCGGACTGCGACAGCCAAAAGATCCGGCGGGTGGAGGTGGCGACGGGTGCGGTGACTACGCTCGCGGGCAGCGGCGCCGCGGGCAGCGTTGATAGTGTGGGCGGCGCGGCGCAGTTCCAATACCCAGTGGCCCTCGCCATCAGCCCGGACGGGAGCGCGCTGTTTGTGGCAGACCTCTTCAACCACAAGATCCGGCGGGTGGAGGTGGCGACTGGCGCAGTCACTACGCTCGCGGGTAGCGGCGCCGAGGGCAGCGCTGATGGCGTGGGCGACGAGGCGCGGTTCGAATACCCAGCGGCCCTCGCCATCAGCGCCGACGGCAGCACCCTCTCGGTCTGTGCGAACGGCTGCCTCCGCCAGGTCTGCGTGGCGGCGCCTCCTCCGCCTCCCTCCTTCGCGCCGCTTGTGGTTCCGCCCTCCACCTTCTCCGCCGACATGGAGAAGACGTGGGGCGACGCTACCCTCCCCGAGGGCAAAGTCACCTTCCTGGTCGGCGACGACGAGGAGCGCATCGAGCACGTGAGCAAGAACGTCCTCTGCGTGCGGTCCGTGTTCTTTCGGACCATGTTTGGCATCGGCATGAAGGAGCGCGACGCCGCCGAGGTCACGGTGCTCGAGACGGACCTCGCCAGCTTCACTGCCCTCATCCGCTACCTCCTCACCGACCAGCTCGACCTCGGCGAGGGGGAGGGCGAGCAGGCGCGGCGCGCGCTCGTGCTGCGGCAGCTGGCGCATAAGTACCAGGTGCCGCGCCTCGAGCTGCTCTGTGCGCAGGCGCTGCAGGAGAGCGTCGGGCCGGCGACCGCCGTGCCGCTGCTCGAGGCGGCGCACACGACGGGCGACGGGCGGCTCCTCGCGCAGTGCCGCCGCTTCGTGGCCGACCACGCCGCCGAGGTGCGCGCGAGCGGCGGCGTGGAGCAGCTGCGCGACCTCGGCGTGGCCAAGGGGCTGCTCGGCGACGCGCTCGACCAGGTGGCGGAGCTGCAGCAGGGGGCGCTGCGCAGCCACTCGTAGCGCGCAGCCACTCGTAGTGCGCAGCCACTCGTGGTGCGGAGCGCCATGTACACAGTGCATATTGGCTTCCTTCGTGTCGTTGACGTTGTTTAAGTTGGGAGATTTTTACACAACAATCCTGCGAGGCTTGATAAAATCTCGCAGGAAAAGAGAGGTTTGAATAAAAAGAACTCTTAAAATACAAGGAACACTGGCACGACAAGGGCGCAGACTGGCGCGGACTGGCACACACACCGGCTGAGGGCCCAACAGGAGCGAATGCTTTTTGGGTTGGTTTGGGTTGTCGGCACGGGTTGGGTCGGTGATGGGTTGTCCGCCCAACCGACCGCGTGAGATAGGGTGCTGACCTTTCTCGCCGAGGCTCGCCGTGGCCCCACACGGCGGCCTCTGCTCGGGTTTTCGAGCCAGAACCTTCGTCCGGGCCCACGGCCGGCACGCCATCGTGACTCCGCGCGCTCGGCCTCCACCGGCTTGCTGTGCGGACGGCTTCTTGTGGCTCTCGTCGAGAGCGTTTTGGCGGCCCGGCGGGTGGGAGAATATGTGTCGTCTGTTGTGTCACTGTGTACGTCATATCGGTCTTGATAATAAGCACGGTCGATCCGTCGAAGCGATACACTCGTTCCTATCACGTTGGACGGCTTGCACGGAGCTCTGTGCCAGCACACAGGAAGAGCCGCGCTGCAAGAAGAGCTCGATGGGGAGTGAGAAGCGTCAGAAGAGCTTGAGGGGTAACCTGAAGTCCGTCGTGACGCTTTTATTTCCCCCCAGGTTTGACCGCGCAGCTTTCAAAACTCGACGATATCTTCCGGAAAGACTGAACTTTCCGCAGGCGCCGCGGCAGCATGAGAGGCGCAGAGAGGCTGCGAGTGCTCGACGAGTCTTGCGAGCTGCGCGGTCAAACCTGGGGGGAACTGACCGCATCAAGTCGGACTTCCGAAACCTGGGTGAGCACCTCTGACGGTTCTCCTGCCATCGCCGAAGCTGTGCCTAAGCATAACTCCCAAACCCGCAGGCGCAGCGGCCCGGGGGGCCTTGGGGGCAGCCTGCCGGACCGCCGCTGCACGGGGCTAAGCCCCAGAAGATGGGAGCTGTCGTCCGTGCCTCCCCTCTATGCGTCAGAGTGGGACCTACCTACGCCGCGCCGGGTGGGGGGCGCGCCCGGTCCTCGACGGAGCCGCGGGCGCGCCCCAAGCGAGGCGACCCAGGCGGCGAGTAGTCGCTCTCGTGCCGCGCATCTCCACACCCGGACACGGGCAGGAGCCCCACGGCATTCAAAGTGGTCTGGTGCACTGGTGGTGGTGGTCGCGGTGGGCGTGCGTGTGGTGGCGTGGTGGAGTGCTCGCGGGGGTGCGTGGTGCGTGGTGGCCTGGTGGCGTGGTGAGGGTGGTGGTGGTGGTGGTGGTGGTGGTGGGGGTGGGGGTTGGGGTGGGGGTGGTGGTGGTGAGGTGGTTTAGGGGGTTACGCGCGAATTGCAGTTTCGCGCCACGCCCCTGTAGCGCACCTGCTCCTCGTTCGTTTCCAGCCTTCCAGGCGGTCGTCTCGGCTCTCGCCGCGCTGCACATGGCTGATCTACTCTCCTCGATCTTCTCTCCGAGCGGCTACTCCCCGGCTCTGCGATTGCCGGCCGCCCTCCGCCGCCTCGACGCTGCCCAGATCACCCCGCTCGACGCCGCCGCCGCCCGCCACCAGCAGCTCCGCCTCGCGTGGGACGGCTGGCTCCGGCGCACCGTCGAGGACGTCCACCGCTCTCAGTAACCAGAGAGTCCAACCCAACGGTGCACAAGGTGGTCGAGAGCCCCTCAGGTGAATGAGACACCGTCGCATGTGTGTACTGTGTATGCCGCGAGAGCGTCATCGCACCGCCGCCGCCTCGTTGTAGCCGTCGTCGTCGTCTGACCGTACTTGCACCACGCACACGTCTCCCCCGTGCACGCTCTCCACCCCTTGCGCTGCACTGCCGCCTCCAATCCTGCGCACCGCTCTCTCGGTGCTGCGGTGGAGCTGGAGGAGCCGGCCCGCCGCATCCGTGGCCTGGCGAACAAAGGCGATGTAGGTCGCCAGCCACAGAGTCTCCTCGGTGGGCAGACCCGCCATCGCGGCGCGGCAAAACTGCGCCAGCTGTTGCGCGAGCGCTGCCGAGGCGCGCTCGACCCCGGCCGCAGCGCTCGCCTCCTCCGTGTTGCCTCGCCGCGACGGCCGTCCCGGCGGCGCCTCTCGGAAGACAGGCCACCCGCAGTTCAAACGGGACGTGGCCTCCCGCCCCGACCCCTGGCCGTGCTCCACAGTCGCGGCGATGGCGCGCAGCAGCTTCGCGACGGCGGCGGTGAGATCGGTCAGCGGGCCGGCGAGCAGCTCAGAGAAGTGGGTGCGCGAGGCCCCGGCGGAGCCATTGACGGGGTGACGGGTGTACTCGTCGAGCGTCACGACGGAGTAGATGAAGCGCCGCATATGGGTTCCAACGTCGCGAAAGGTCGCCCAGTCCCCGCCGCCGCCGAGCTCCCACTCCTCCCACTCCGCCGCCGACACCGCCGCCTGGGGGGGGGGGGGGGGGCATTGGCTACGGGGGGGGAAAGGGGGTCATTGGCTACCTCTCGGCTGAAGGCTGGATTATCTCGGCTGACCTCGTACCCGGGCCCCAGCATGATGATCTGCTGGTACGTGGCGGGGATGTCCCACTCAATCTCCGGGTCGTCACAAATCTGGGAAATGCGAGCCAATCTCGATCCGGAGCAAAAGGGGCCAACCACGCTGTTCATCGCCTGAGCCGCGTCAAGCAAATTGTCAGCAAGGATGCCTCGTATTTCTCTCGACCCCAGGATCCCAGGAGGAAGTGCCGTGACAACCATCCCGATGAGCGCCCCGACAAGGATCATGACAACCCGGTAAACCCCAAACTGGAAGTCGTCTCGGTACTCGAGGATGAGTAAAAAGTCAAAGGTGACCCCGGACAGGAAAAGCGCGTAACTCCAACTCGCCCACGCCTTGCTGGAGGCCAAAAAGGTTGCTGCGCCCGTGTAGGCAAAAATGGAGGCGCCAACAAAAACCAAGGCAAGGGGCAAGGGGTCCCGGTTAAAACAAACGGAGGGCA
>NW_005200417.1:734900-739009 GCF_000372725.1 Emiliania huxleyi CCMP1516
TGGATCCGACGCAGCCTCACGGCAGTCGAACGGTACCGCCGTCCTCGGTGATGACGCGCTGATCGCCGCCGCGCCGGGTGCTGCGGATCCGCCGGGCGTACCGCAGCTGCCTCCAGCGGGCCGATGCACGCAGTGGAGCGTCGAGCGGGGGCGTAGACGTTGCTGTGCCATCGCCGTGCAGCGGCGTGGGGGTGCTGCTATCCCCTTTGCTCATGGCTCGCCACTTTTGGCGGGATCAAGGAGAAGCCGGAGGACGACCATCGACCACCGACCACCGACCATCGGCTCCGCGCTGTTTTCTTTCTTTCTTTCTTTCACAAGGTGAGGCACCGGTCTTCGAATGGATGGAAACCGGAGAGCTCAGGGCAACAACGCAAGATGAGACCGGAGCGCCGAGCCTCGCAACGGTGAGGGAAAGAGGCGCGGGCGGATGGTGCGAAGTGGAGGTATGGGAGGACGGTGGACAATCCTCTGCGAGCGTCACACGCGAGGAGTGGGGGCCGGAGTCGCGCCGAGCCCGGGCAGAAAAGGGGGCGCCACGGAAACTCAAGAGGTTGGTGTGCGGCGGACCGGTAATAAGGGCGGCCCTCATGCAGCGGGCCGCCACGACCAGCGAAGGATGGGAGATTGCGGCTAGCCCATCCAGGTGGGCAGTGCAGTACGCGCCTACCACGCGAGTGCGCGCCGCGGTGCCGCTGGTGAAACTGGCCGTCAAGCACCTCGCATCGCTACACCTCTCACGGGTCTACCGACCGATGCGTACCCTTGACCCATCCCGCCCGCCGGACGATGCAACGGCCACGACGCGCTTCTATGATCTATTGGCTCATACCGAACGAGAAGGGCGCGCGATCCAAGACGACACGAACCGAGAGTGGGAAATCGAGTACATCTTGGCGCAGCGCACAAACATCGAGCGAGGGGAGCCGGAGTACAAGGTGCGATGGCGGGACGCATCCGAGGAGGAGGATGAGTGGCTAGCGCAGGAGGCAGTCGCTGGCCCACTCCTAGACGCCTTTACCGCCGCATTGGGCCCCTCCGACGGCAGCGACGTAGGTGGGGACGGAGGCAGAGATGAGCCAAGTGACGGCGAGGGCGACAGTGACGATGGCGACGGCGACGGGGGGGGAGAGGGGAATGGCGAGAGCACAGCCTCTGATGAACGAAAGATAGCGCGGTCTATCTTCCGCTCTATCCACGACAGGTCCCTATCACGGCCGACGTCAGACACGGCGTACTCAGTGTTGACTGATGCGCTACCGGTTGGACCGCGACGATGTAAGAAGCCACGTCGACGGGGGCTGTGCGACCTGTGCGGCCTACTGGGCGGCGTGAACCGGGGGCCGCAGACTCGTTCTGCGCGCCAACGGCTGGTGACGCTGTGTTGCCCTTGAGCTAGTCCTTCCCCGGTCGCCTAGCCTCTGCGCTGTCTGGCGGACGCCTGTATGCCATGCACGCGGACCACGCTTGCGTGGATACGTGGCTGGCAGGCTGACCCGTGTGCGGGGTAACCCGCGCACGGGGAAGCTTCACGGGTTCGAGCCGTCAAACATTGAGCAGCGGAGGTGTGCCGAGGGGGACCGGGAGGCGGTAAGCCGTCGTCGCCCGGCGCTGCATGCAGCACCGTGGCGATGGCGCTAAGAGGTTCCTCTTTTCCGCGCCCCCCCCGCAAGGCGCGCGATACACACACTTTCTTTCTATCTTCCCCGGGAGAAAGGGCCGCCACCACAGAGGGATTTTAAGGAGAGTTTGGGGCTTTTGGCCATGATTGTCAACGAAAAAATTCTTCAATGAATCAATTCTTTCGCAGCAGCGGGGCCTCGTCTTCGACAGATGCACCGTGATATTCAATCAGCGGTGAGTGCAAGAGAGGACCATAGACTGGTTCCACAATAGATTTAGCCCTCCGGCCACGTCATGGGGCCATTCGAAGTGCCGCGGCCGGCTAGCTCGTGACGGCCCGAGTCCGAGGATTGCAGCCGTGAGGCTCGGGCCCTGGGTGCAGTCTGAGGCCCCACGCCTGTCGCTCGGGCGCGGAGGCGAGCCACGAGCGCATTCGGTACCCAGGTCACGCATCTTTCCACGCCCTCATTCGAGCGACAATCGCGGACACAACACTGCCTCACGCCCTTACTCTATTGCGGCTAGGCTACTCAAGCGAGACCTGGTGGCAATCCCGTCTGGCCAGCTAAACACGCCGCTTCGCGCAGGTATCGCGCCAGGCCCTGCCACCGCTCGCCGCCTCGCCGGCACGCTCGCGCTCTCCACAGATCCAATGCGCGCAAATACTCCGACCGGCGCGCACACCCACTCCGCCGCCGCCGCTCATGCGACCGCAACGCCGCGCCGCGACGTGCGCACCGCACGCAACCGCACGCAGCGACGCTTACCCGTCGGCCGTGGCACGCCGGCTCACGCATATCACATTGGTCATATTGTGCCGCAGGCGTTTGGCTCTCCCATGCGCCATGGCGCTCGGCGACGGGCACATGCTCGGCGGCGAGCAGGCGGCGAGCTGCATGGAATACGGCGTGGTGTCGGCGTCGACCATGGCGTGCCACGCCGCAAGACACACGCTGTGCGTCGCCTCAAAACCTCGGATTCTATCCGACAGCTAGCCCCGCCAGAATCACGCAGAATATTTTTACTAATACACGCAGGGTGAAACACGCACGCAGACACGCAGAGGCACGCCGTGCGGAGTCGAGTCTCGGCTCTTTGTCCGTTCGTACTTAAGTACAAGTACCTTCTCCAAATTATATGTCGTCACCGTAGCCCCCGTGGCCGTGCCAGCACACTGACGTTGTGTCCCGCGGGTGCTGACACCTCTCTGCGAGGAAGCGATACTCTCCCAGCGTGCCAACGTGGCACGCTGAATGCTGGACACATCGAGCCTGCAACGGCACTGCCGCGTACACCGATCGGCACCGCCCTCGAAATAGGAGAGCCTAACCAGGAACGCCAAACGCCTGCGGCACAATGGCCAATGCGTGAGCCAGCGAGACGGCCGACGGGTAAGCGGCGCTGCGTGCGGTGCGCACGTCGCGGCGCGGCGTTGCGGTCGCGTGAGCGGCGGGCGCGGGCGTTGGTCTGCGTGCGTGAGTTCGCGCGGCTGTGTGTCTCTCCGGAGAGCGGAGCGCGAGCGTGCCGGCGAGGCGGCGAGCGGTGGCAGGGCCTGGCGCGATACCTGCGCGAAGCGGCGTGTTGAGCTGGCCAGACGGGATTGCCACCAGGTCTCGCTTGAGTAGCCTAGCCGCAATAGAGTAAGGGCGTGAGGCAGTGTTGTGTCCGCGATTGTCGCTCGAATGAGGGCGTGGAAAGATGCGTGACCTGGGTACCGAATGCGCTCGTGGCTCGCCTCCGCGCCCGAGCGACAGGCGTGGGGCCTCAGACTGCACCCAGGGCCCGAGCCTCACGGCTGCAATCCTCGGACTCGGGCCGTCACGAGCTAGCCGGCCGCGGCACTTCGAATGGCCCCATGACGTGGCCGGAGGGCTAAACCAATGTGCAACCAGTCTATGACAGACGCACTCGAGCGCCTGCGGGAACATGCCTTTGAGACGCGCAACCCGAAGGCGGCCAAGCCACTTGTGCGGGCGGGGACCTTTGTGAAGGTAGGGGTCAGGGGTGGAACGATTCTGGTGTCGCGTCGGTCCAGTCTGGTGTCAAACCCGGCCAAGGTTATTAGATTAGACTCGGCGGCGGCCCCCCGCACCTTGGCCGGATTTGCCGACAAGAAAGAATTGGCGCTGCAAGCACAAAAATCTCGCACAACTGGGCCCGAAAACACAGCGCAAAGTCAGGGGTCCTGAAGCGTGGAACGAAACGCGGCGCGTCCGGAACTTGACTTCGTCGATTGCTCCAGCCCGTCCACGCAGGTCGAGACGCTCACCTCGCCGCAACCCTCGCCAGAGAGGACGCAATGGTGCGTACCGTCACTCAGCCACCGAGCGCTGCTGGGGGAAGTCCAACGTCACTCCCTCTCCCTGTGCAGAAGCGAGCTTTCCTGCTCCCGACGCCATCAGCAAGCAGTTTTCACAGAGCCGTTTACGACTTGAAGTTGAAGCGGCTCGCTGCCGCCGAGGTGAAACGGGCGCTGACGTCCGACC
>NW_005200417.1:739109-760622 GCF_000372725.1 Emiliania huxleyi CCMP1516
ATTTTTCGGCGGCGGCACCTCGTCCTCGATCCTCGATCCTGTACGTGTTTGTTATGACCCCCCCCCCCCCCCCCAATGAACACACCAGTGAGGGAGGGCGAGACGATCGAGGGGTCCCGTGCACATGTACATGGAGCACCATGCGGAATCGATCGAGACCCTACCTGCTACCACTGTGTGTGTCTGTGTGTGTGTGTGTGTGTGCTCACTCGAGTGCTCAAGCAAAGGTGGATGGTAAGAGTTGCCGACGAGGTCGTAGAAACAGTTTTTAGAAGAAGGGGTGGACGGTAAGAGTTGCGCTCGTAATAGCAATTTCACCGGCGTAAAACTTGCAGATGTGGGAATTGCGGAATCACGTGCGGAATAACTCCAACAAGGTGTGCTCGCCGGTGGGGCGGCATGAAGGTGCGTGGCTCGTTCGTCACTGACGTCTACCTCTCACTCAAGACCGCCGACTCTGGCCGCCGGCTGCGGATCGAGTACTCGCCCAACCAGCCGCCAACGCCGATTGTACACGGGGTGAGCAGCACGCCAGTGAAGCGGCTGCGCGTCGGTGACAAGCCTATCGAGATTGAGGATGTGAGCATAGCGATCGAGAGTCGCCAGGGAGGGCGAGGCGGCAAAGCGGAGGTGCTCAAGGTGAAGACGGCAGGCTGGCGGCTGGAGGCTTCATCACGTCTCATATGGCGCTCGACAGTGCCGGGCAAGAAGCAGATAGACCTCTCGCTAGCGCCTCAGCGCGACCCCCTTGCTCCGCAGCGAAACGACGGCTTTGTGGTCGCGCCACATGGTCTACTCGGGCAGTCATACGATGGGGACCAGATCGCCGTTGACGGCCGGGTGGACCATTACAACGAGCTCTGGAAGGCCCAAGGCTCGACGCACGAAATCACCACTCAGGCGCAGGCGGAAGGTGCTATCGAGGGGAGCGGTGACGACTACAAGATGACGGAATTTTTCGCAACCGACTTCAAGTACTCCCGGTTCTCAGCCGCACAAGCCCCGGTCCGCAACGTCACTCGACTCTCGGGAGCCCACCGCACAGCGCTGCGCCCTGGCTCTTCCAATTGGAATGTGGCGGCCGGCATGGCTGGTGACGATGAGAAGCTGGCGTAAGCCCGTCGGGCTCGTGCGTACACACACACACACACACACACACATACACACACACACACACACACACACACACACACAGAGAGAGAGAGAGAGAGAGAGAGACTTGAGAGAGATGAGAGACACACACACACACACAAACTGGCCGCCCACACACCTACCAGGCTAACGACACACGTGTTGCGATGCGAATTGTTTTGCAGATTTTGTTCGCAATAAACCCAAAAAAAATCGTCAAGAGAGAGTGGAGCGATGCACAGCGTTTTCCCACGTTTGCGGCCGCCGGTGTGGTGCGCGTGTTGTCCATGTTAAAGTATTCAGTAAACACATCGGCGGCATACTCTCGGGGGGTCTCTCTCGTGCTCCCGGGCCCACAGGCGCGCGCGCCACGCAGTGCGCAGGGCGCTCCAGAGACGCGCATAGAGTGGGATGCCACCTCCGACACGCGCGCGTCTCCGACCAAAACGGACGGCCGGCACGCATAAGCTTGGGTGGCTCCTCAGTCCTCTCCGCCGCCTCCCGCAACCCGAGAGCGTTCATCTCGGCCCGAGTGGCACAAGCGAGGGTCCAATGCGCGTTGCGGTGACTCCTCTCAGCCCTCGAGCTCACCTCGGAAGGTATTTGCCGCCTCGGAGCTGCGGGAGAGCACTGCGCGCGGGCCCTGCGCATACGCACCTGGGCACGGGACGGGTCGGTGAGTGTTGCAGCGGGTTGGCCCGCCCAGCGCCCTCGCAGCGGCGCGGCTCTCCTTGCGTCTTGACAAGAAAGCCCTCGGTCACCATCCGCTTCGAGATGAGGTCACACACCTGCGGCAGGGGCGCGGGGCCGTCGCGGAGTGGGGGTGGGCGCGCGTGGCCGGCCGCGGCAGCCCGGGGGCGGGCGGCTCGCCTTTGCGGTACCGAGGCCGGGCAGCGTGTCCTTCTCTTTGAGTCCGAGCTTGGGGAGCCAGGTCTCGGTCAGCTCGCTCTCGGGCAGCCTGCCGCCGTGGTCGCTCAGCAGGTTGAGGACCGTCTCCACCTGCGCAGGCCGACACGCGTGGGCGCGCTGCTCGGGCGACCCAACACCACTCGCCAGCTGCGCACCAGCGCGTAGAAGACGAGCTTGCCGTCCGCCGGCTCGGGCGCGACTGCGTGGGGGAGCACGTTGACGAGGAGGAGCTTGGAGGCCGCGCCACCGCCCACCGCCCGCTCCTGCGTCGCCTCCTGCGTCGCCTCCGCCTGCGATGGGCCGGCGGCTTGCGAGGCGTCGGGCGCGGCGTCCGCAGCCGAGTTGGCGGTGGCCAGCTCCAGGCCGCAGAGGTGGCGCAGCTTCTCGTTGGCGGCGGCGATGACCGCCTTGATAATCTTTCCGCCACGGTCCGTCCGGTCCTTGCCGAGCACGGCCTCCTTGAGCTCCGTCCTCGCCAGCAGCTTGCGGCTGTGCTCACGCATCAGCACAAAGCGGACGGCGGTAGCGCTCAGCTTCTCGAGCTCCGCGGCTTCCAAAGGGGGCGCCTGCGTCGCCTGAGACGCCGCCTGGGAAGCCGGGGGCTGGGACGCCTCCGGATCCTCATCGCCATCCCTGGAGCGCTTCCGCGGCATCAGTCTTGCGGGCCTGGCACTGGAGGCGACCTGCACCGCGTAGGCGAAAGAGTGCTTCCCAGCTCCCGCCAAGCCCGGTTTGTATTCTTTTGCTTGGGGCGGACAGCATCGCATGTCACTTCCTGTCGTCTGTTGTGTCGTTGTGCCCTTGTTTGTACTCTTGGCACCGTGGAGTGCTGGGGGGGGCGACAGGGAGGATATGGCCTTGAGTTATGTGTAAGCCGACTCAGGGTGTGTGGCAGCCCGCTGGCTGTGTGTCTTGTGAGCCTGTTTGTGTCTGTGTGTCGCTCGTGCGTGTCGTCATCATCTGTCCAGCGTCCACCCATACCGCGTTGGTGTCCAGTCCGAGCCTGGCTGTTCTTCACCTTTCTACCTACCTACCTACAGCATGCTGAAATTCTGGAAAAACCTGACCGGCCCCTGCGGTGCCCCTACCTACCTACCTACCTACCTACCCTACTTATGGGAAACTAAAAAAGAAATCACTCGATGGGTGAAGGTGGGGTACTATACCAACTAAAGTGATGGCTGGTGGTACTCTCCCTGCAATCACAGTCCTTCCTGTGACATGGCAGGCCACTATCAAGCCCTACAAGCACCAGATCACCCACTTGGGGAGGGTTGACGTCGTGATTTTCGCCGAAAATTTCTTTTTTTTGAAAATTCCGGCGTGAAGAGAGGGAAAAACCCGATGGGAGCGCCCAGACCTACCCTACCTACCCCGGCATGCTGTCCGCCCCAAGCAAAAAGAATACACACCTGGCCAAGCGAGTGTTTGTACACACATGCTAGCCGGCCGCCTAGCATGGACGACGGGGCACACGCACTCGCGGAACGCAGGGCATTACACACGAGGCGTTGTGTGCGTTCTCAGGGAAAGGCATAACCAGAGACAAAAGTATAGTCAGAGGGGCAGCAGTGGGGACCCCCACTCACGGCCCGCGAGCGCCTGCAGCGAGATGTCCATCGCTGCATTGGTTCTCGCCAAGCATGCGCGCACTGGTTTAGTGCGCGCAATGGCGCGGGGAGGGCGGCCTGGCCCTCGCCGGCATGGCAAAGACAGGGCAAAGAAGGCGTCGGGCGGGCGCCTGCGTCCTCTCCACAGGCACAGCGTCTGCCGTCTGCGGTCTGGCGCCACGTGGCGCGCCAGGCCGAGCGATCGGCGGCCAGCTCTCCCGCCAAACCACAAAAAGAATTTTAGCGGCGCGCAAAAAGAATTACACTCTGGAGGTATAATATTACACTTGACGACCCCGGCTAGTCGCCGACCACACCCACAAAGAACCCTGCACAAAGACCGCAGGGCGGGGACCTGTTCCTTTTTACCCATCTCCTAGTAGAGGTGTCCGTTTTATTTATTTATTTACACTTGACGCACAATATCCGACGAAACAGAAGCTAGCGCAGACGAGGGCAGGGCAGACCCGGGGACTGGGGAGCCGGAGCAGACGGCATCGGCCGCCGAGGGAACGTTGGGAAGAGGCACGAGGAGGGCGGCGACCTCAACCGACTATGGAGGACCCGTCACCAGACGACGCAGGGCGGACGACGGGGAGGCGGAGCAGACGCGCAGGGCGAGACGAGGGAGGGAGCAGGATGTTGCGGAGATCAGCAGGAGGATGTACGACGAGATTAGGAGCAGCAGGGACCCGAGGGACCATGTGGAAGACGGCTAGTGCTAGTCCCCCATCGGGAGGACGACCCCGGCTAGTCGCCGACCACACCCACTAGGGGTCGGGAGGGGAAAATCCGCGATTTTAGCGGTAAGCCGTCGGGCTTAATTTCGTACACCCGCGCAAAGCACTTGCCACGGGCAGTCACACAAGCCAATGGCGACAGCCTGGCGACCGCAGGGACACCCACAACGGACACACACATTGTGCAACTTTCCGGCTGCTGCGCTGTGCGGACGCGCGCTCTACCGCGATCGCGGGCCTCTAGAGGGCCACTACATGGCCGCGCGCCCCTTGCGCGCACCGGCGCGCCTCCGCAGCTCGCCCTCCGACAGCCTCCAGCCGATGTGCACGTCGTCGTTGAAGTTGGCCTCGGTCAGGATCTCCCATGACCACGACTCGGGCTCGTCGCGCTCGGCGTCTGCCGGCCAACGGATGCGCGCCGCGCCGGCCTTGGCGAGCTTTTTGCACCTTGGCTTGTCGGGCTCCTGCTTGTCGGTCGTGCCGTTGGCGATCTGCGCGATTGGGGCGAGTGGGCGCAGTGAGCATCATGTGGCATGAGTGTGTGCGAGGTGGACGAGTGGCATGGGGAGGCGGCTGGTCGGGCGACGACACACCTGCACAACGGTGCCGAGGCACCACATCTTCGCCCCCTTCCGGCGCTGCCTGCCGCTCGCGTCGGTGTAAGGCACCCAGTAGCGCCAGCAGATCTCCAGCTCCGCCCCCACGAGCGAGTCGTCGCAGGGCGGCGCCTCCTCGGGGTTCTCGTCCGCCACGCGGTCGATCTCGCCCGCCTCCTCGAGCCGCACGCGCTCGCGCTCCGCCCGCTCCAGCAGCTCCTCCGCCCCGTACTCCTGGACCCGGCTCGCAATCTCCTTCGCCTGGACGGTCGGCGTGCCCAGCTCCTTGAACGTCTTGCGCCGCACGGTCGGGATGGGGCAGCGGTCCGGCAGCTCGCACGCGCCCCGCCGCTCCTGCTCCTCCTCGAGGATCTCCTTGAGGTGGCCGGTCAGGTCCTCGACGGTGCCGATGTCCTCGTCCTTGCTCGAGCCCCACTGCAGCTGGTAGTTGAAGCTCAGGCCGATGACCCGCATCTCGCACTGCTCTCGGAGCCAGTCGAGCTTGGCCTGGTTGCCCGCGATCTTGGCGAGCTGGACCGTCATCTCGCGGATGGAGCTCACGCCGCGCGTCTGCCAGCGCTGGAAGAAGGAGAGCGCGAGGCCGTAGCGCCTGACGAGCGCGTCCAGCTCGAGCTGGGAGTTGGTCTTGCGCT
The DNA here is from genome assembly GCF_000372725.1 of Emiliania huxleyi CCMP1516. Classification (NCBI taxonomy): domain Eukaryota; phylum Haptophyta; order Isochrysidales; family Noelaerhabdaceae; genus Emiliania; species Emiliania huxleyi. Next base: position 744,749 of record NW_005200417.1, read on the forward strand.
TGTGGGCGACGTAGACGTCATGCTCCTGCGGCGAGGGAGGGAGGGAGCGCGCTCTCTTACCCGCCGGCGGGCTGCTACTGGTGAAGGATAGAGCGGCGCCTTGTGGTGCGCCCGGTCGACGGCGCGCTCCGAGCGCACCGAGAGCCGAGCCTCCTCGAGGAGCACCTCCTGCATCTCGCGGCTCAGATGCCAGAAGGCGCCGTCGGACTCGAACGATTTCGTCGACAGCGCCTGCGCCAAGGCGGAGGCAGCCTCGACGGTGATGCCCGGATAGCGACGCATAATCATGTCGACGCGGCCAAAGACGGACTCGGCCAGCCGGTCGTTGGTCGCGTCGAGGCCGATCGTGTCGACGTGCGCCTGCTCCATCGCCTCGTACGCGTAGGCGCCGCCGAGCGCCGTCACGTGCTTCGCCAGTGCGAGCTTCATGTCGCGAAGCTTGCGCAGGCCGCCGGCCGCCTGCACCTCGAGGTACTCCACCGTCTTGGCGCGCGAGGCGATGTTGGTCGGGTCGGTCGGATTGAGGAGCTCGCCGAGCGCCAGCTTGTAGAGCAGGAGCGGCGTCTTGCCGTCGGGGGCGAGCACCGTCTCCTCCTCGTACGTGTAGCTGCGCCACTCGGCAAACCCGCGCTGCTCCGCGGTGATCGGGGCGTAGACGTCGAGCGACGAGTCGAGCAGCACGCTGCCGTCGGCCGCCGCCCGCTCCAGGATGGTGTACACGCAGTCGAGCGCGCGGTTCATGCTCAGGGGCGACCAGTTCGTAAGCTTCGACGTGTCGAACGTGTTGCCAGCGAGCCAGCGGTACGGACGCGAGATCAGCAGGTCGATGACGGCGTTCGCGCGCGTCATGGCGATGTACTCGTTCGCGGTAAAGCAGACGTACAGAAAGTCCTCGAGGACGTTCGAGTGGTCGTTCGAGAAGACGAGCATGGCGAGGAACTCGACGATGTACTTGCGGTTGACGTACATCGCGATGGCCGCGTCGTAGTCGAGGTCCTGCGGGGCGAGACGCGGCTGAGATTGTGGGGAGATTGCGGGGAGATCAGACACGCCGCAATCCGGTGGGCGCGTCACCTGGCGGCCGCCATCGGCGCGCTCGAAGTGGATCGCAAACGCGGAGGGGTAGTTCGCGAGTAGCCACGCCGAGAACTCGACGCCCTTGCCCTTGTAGTAGCGCTGCGTGTGGTGCAGCTCCTTGTACGTCGCGCGCAGCAGCTGCGTGAAGTCGGTCGACATGCGCTCCCACGCGCTGAAGTTGTCCAAGTGCGGCTTGAGCTCCTCCGCGACGTGCCGCGCCTGCGCGCCGGACATCTCCTTCAGGAAGATGTTCCGCATGTGCTGGTGGCAGTCGAGCAGGTGGACGCGCAGCTCGTGCTCCTTCTCCTCGACCGAGAGGCCGTCCCAGGCGTCGCCCATCTTCTCGCGCGCCATCTCCGTCGCCTGCTCCTTGATAATCTCGGAGAGCAGCCGCTTGGTCTTCTCGGCCGTGGGGCACGTGTCGGACATGAGCGCGCCGCCGCCTGCGAGCCGCGCCAAGGAGAGAGCGGCAGCCTCAGGTCCGGGCCACGGCACGCCCGGGTGCATCAACCGCCAGCGCCGCATCAACCGGTTGATAAAGTCGCGCCCGCGGGCAAAGCACTTCGTCTCGATCGTCTTGGCCTCGCCCGCGGCGGTGCCGTCCGGGGAGAGGTAGGAGGCGCGCAGGATCACCGCCTTGAGGGGGGCGCCCTTCTTGGGCTCGATGACGACGTTCGAAGTCATCATTGGCTTCCCGAACTTTGTCGTCCCGTCGAAGCCCATCATGCGGATGCTGTACGCGCCGGCGACCTCCATGAAGGCGAGCGCCTCCTCGATGAAGCGCAACTCGAACCGCCACTCAGTCAGCGCGCGTGACGACGGCTCGTCGATGCTGAGCCACGGCGCGACGGCGCGAAGGACGCAGCGCACGTTCGGGACCACGGCGGACTGCGGCGTCATGTTGGACATCATCGCGAAGGCGGTGGTGCGCCAGAGGAAGCCGAACTTCTTGGCGCCCTTGCCGCCGCCCGCGCCGCGCGCCTCCCTCTCCCACACGTCCATGGCGAGCACCTTCCCCTGGGACTCGTAGAGCGTCTCCATCTCGGTCGGGTCGGCGCCGGGCTGCGCCTTGAGCTCCTCGCACTCCGCCTCCGTCGCGGCCAGCTTATCCTTGAGCGCCTTCAACTTGTCCAGCCGCGTGTCGGCGAGCTCGCTCAGCGCCTCCGCCCTGGCCCGCTCGCCCCGCTTCTCCGCGTGCGCGTCCGTCTTCAGCCGCTTCGCCTGCACCAGCTTCTTCTCGATCGCGCCGGTCGCCCGCTCGAGCTCGCCCTGCGCGCGCGCCTTCTCGCGCAGCAGCTTGTCGTCGTACTCGCTCTCGAGGCGAGAGCGGACCTTGCTGACCTGCGCGGCGACCGTGTCGGCGATGCGGATCTTGCCCTTCTCCTTGGCGAGCCGCTGCGCCTGCGACTTGAGCTGGTTCGCGTGCGTGAGCTTCTGCTGCAGCTCCTTGTTCTGCTGCTCCGCCGCCTCGAGACGCTCGTGCAGCACCGCCTTGGAGCACTTCGGCTCGAACGTTGGCTCAGTGGCGAGGACGGCCACGCGATCTCGAAGAACTCGGCCGCTCACGCGCAGCAGCGCCGCCACCGCCGGAATCGCGGCCACATGCCGCGGCGACGCGTTGCCGCTACTGTTGCGCACCGGCCCGGCGATCCTGCGCTTGGACTTGGGCGCGCGCAGCGCGACGACGTAAGCGTCAACTTGAGCTGGCGTGACGACGCCGACGGAGCCGCTCCACGTGCTCACCACGGCGGCGGCGGTCTCGACCTCGCCGCCGCCGATCCGGACCGACAGCGCGGTGTCGAGGGGCTTCAGCACGGGGCCGTGCGTTGCCCAGGTCGGAGAGGAGGAAGGCGGCGCCCACACCTGGCCGTCGAGGCCGCAGCGGCCAACTCGGTCGGCGTCGCTCTCCGCGTTCAAGACCCACTGCTGCGCGGCGCGCACGTCCGAGCGGAAGTAGAGCAGCACGAGTGTGCCGATGACCTGCACCTCGATCACCGTCGCCGCCGCCTTGCCCGGGGCGTAGAAAGGTCCATCGGGCGTCGGCGCGAGTGGCGCGGGAGCGGCCGCAAAGATTGAGCTGTCCTCGGGCTCGACCGCCATCGGCGCGGCCGGCGACTGCATCTCCTCCCAGAGCCGCTTCTGCTCGTCGGACAGGGAGTCGAAGAAGTGCAGACTCGCCACGACCTGCTCGCTGTTGCCCAGGCAGACGGGCCCGCCTGCGCAGAGCGGCGCAGAGCGTGTGAGTTTGCAGGGCTGCACGCGGCTGTGGGCCGCACTGTGGGTGGATCCAAGGGCGGGGCGCGCTGAACACCTGCTGGCTGCGTCGGTTCCGCTGGGTTTGGCTGGGTTTGGGCCGCTCCAAGCATCAGGAGGCTGGGCTGCAGCAGCCAGTGAAAAGCTCGCCAACTGCCACGGATCACCTTTCCCGCGCAAAACGGAGGCCCTGGAGCGCTGCCATAGGGCGCGGTGGTGCCCCAAACCTCGCCTGGAAGCGCAGCAGATCGGCCGGGCGGCTAGCGGACTAGCCCGGCCGGGTCGCGCATGAGACGGAGAGTCGGAGGCCATCGAAGTCGAAGCGAGGCTGGATTTGAGGATTTTTGGCGACCTGGAATTTATTTGTTTTTGGGGACCTCGAATTTATTTTTCTGGCGACCTGTCCCGACCCCTATCATCATCTGTCCAGCGTCCACCCATATACCGCGTTGGTGTCCAGTCCGAGCCTGGCTGTTCTTCACCTTTCTACCTACCTACCTACCTTTTTATGTAGGTTATGTCGGAGGGGCTCTCTTGTAGAAAAACAATATGCTGCAGCCCAACTGCACTCCAAGTGCTCAAGTGCCCGAAAGGAAGACGACCACCAGCTGCTACCACCCGCCAAAAGTGCTCCAAAATCCCTACGGCTACGCTTGCGCTGCGCGCTGCTCTCTCGTCGATACGTGTCCTCACCAAGGCAGCTCACCGCTCACCCGGCACACCGCTCACCCGGCGCCGCGAAGCCGCATGCGTAGTCGCTTCGTAGCAAGTCGCAGAGGGCAGCGCGCGCCGGTGTGCCCGGCGCGGTGAGCGCGCTGTCGACTCGAAGCTCGTTCCCACACTCGTCCCGATGCTTGGCAACCTCGGTCGAGCGCCTGAGCAGCCGCGACACGTTGGTGCCGTGCGACACGTTGCAGAGGCGGAGCAGCGCGGCCATGTCTCGCTCCTGCCGGTGTGAAAAGTACCCGGATGAAAGACATCCGATGCGGACACTATGCATCTTGGCTGGTCACAGCCGAATACAGCTGAGCTCCCTTCCCCTCGAGCGCTGGCTGGAGTACACCCAAGTCCGTCTGTTCAGCGCGTCTAGGGCTCCCGCGCCAGCCACTCCACGCGGCCGACGAAGCCAAACGGCCGCGGCAGCCGCACGGCGAGCTTGAGCACCTGCGGCCACACGTGGAACGCCTGCGTGCCGATGCACCGCCTTGCGCGCACGTCCTCGACGAGCGGCGTCAGCACGTCGCCGCGGCAAGGGACGGACAAGCACGCCGCCTTGGGCCGCGGGCATCCAGTCCGGAACCCGTGGCGATGGCGGTGGACCGCCTCCGCCGCGCCCGAGAGGAAGGCGAGGAGCGGGTCGCGCACAAAGGTGAAGATGAGGTACGGCGGCAAGTAGTCCGGCCTCGCCTCTGGCATGGCATCGGACGTCTCCATGGCAGCGGGTGGCTCCTCAAAGGTGAGCTGCAGCGGCCGGCTGGCGTCCTTCACCCGTGCCAGCGCGTCCTGGTAGCCAATACCCTGGAGCGACGTTCCCTGCACTGCCACCACCACACACCCGGGCCGGATCGCCGGCTCGCTCGACGCGAGGCCGTCGTCTGTCAGCCACTCCACCCTCAGCTTCTCGCTGCCCTTCCAAAAGCGCAAGCCGAGGGTGCCGTGCTTCCGAAAGGTGACGGTGAACCGGCGCGGCGACCGTTCCTCCACTCTTTGCGCACTCTGCTGCGGACTCGTCGTCAGAAATGGGAGTCGGACCGGCTCCACCTCGCCAAAGGACGAGAGGAGGTTGAGGATGGTTCTCGCGGCCGCCTTTTGATTCGCCACATAGACGACTCGAAGGCGGTGCGAGACGAAGGCCATGTTGAAGGCGGCGTGCGCCTGTCGAAGGGTTGGCGGCCGTCAGAGGCGGCGGTGGGGCGGTTTGCCGAACGGGCGCACTCGGGCATCCGCGCTGTCGCCGTCCTGCCAGCGACGGGCTCGCTCAGTCCAGTCGCCGCCGCCAAAGTCGGCTGCAGCAGATTGATTGAACGCGGGCACGATGGCGAGCCACTGCGCCGCAAAGCGCTGCTGCTCGGCGAGGCGCGCGGATGCGCACGCCGAGGACGCGAAGCCGCGCGCGAGCTCTGTCATCTTGGAGCACCGAGCGGGCCGGATGGCTCCCATTCGTGAAAAAAGAAATATATTCCCTTGCGAGTAAAAAGAAGGCTTCGGGCCCAAGGAAAATAGACACAAACGACACACGCACATAAAGGGCGACCCTTTCTCCGTGCGGCCGGGGCCGCAGCGCGCAGGGCCACATTGGGGCTCTGAGTTCCGCAGACACCCGCACAGCACCCACGCTGTTGATACAAGCGCGTTCCACGCGGCTTCACAGCTCGTTGCGACCGAACCGCTTGCCGCCCCCGCGGCCTCCGTGCCGGCGGGGACGGGGCTGCTTTGCGGGAACTCCCGGCCCATTCACGCCAAGCAAATGCAGTGTAAACACGAGCACGTCTCCTGCGCCGATGTCGTCGCCGGCGCCGCCCTCGCCGTAGCCGAGCTGGCTCGGGATGTACAGCTCCCACTTGTCGCCCGCCACCATGAGCTGCAGCGCCTCGGTCCACCCGCGAATCACCTGGTTCGGCGCAAAGCTGGCCGGCTCTCCTCGGTCAAAGGAAGAGTCAAACTTCTTGCCGGGCGGCAACTTGGAGTGCTCCTGCGCTGTCCTTCCCTCGTAGTGGCACGAGCAGCTCGTGCCTGGCAGCGGGTGCTGCCTCCCATCGCCCACCTGGAGCATGCGATACTGCAGGCCGCTCGCAGTCGTCACCACGCCCGGCTGCGCAGCGTTCGCCTTCAAAAAAGCCTCCCCAAACTCGTTGGACGCGAGGGCCACGAAAGCGAGCAGGAACGCCATGAGGGCACGGACCGTGCTTGTGACAAGGCTGTGCTTGCGACGGCACAGCGTCCGGTGAGTGCTGTCTGCCCGCACGCCAGCGAGCGCTCGCAGCAACCTCTCAACTCCACCGACAAGGCCCTGTGTTCCCCAGCGCACAGCGCCATAGGAGGGCGCCTGGGTCTAAATTTAGTGCGGTGTGAAGTGTTTATGTACTGCATCTTTAGTGCACTTTAGCGCGAATTTAGTGCGAATTTAGTGCAACTTTAGTGCAAATTTAGCGCAAATTTAGCGCAAATTTAGTCGACTTTACATCCAGATTTAGCGAGGTTTAGTGCGTCTTTAGTCCAGCCGCGCAGTAGGATCCAGCCGCAGCCCCTCCCTGGGCCTCCCTCCCCCTCTCCCCCTGCAGTTCCCTGCCCACTCGCAAAAGTTCCCCGTCCCATCCCCAACCGAGCGAAGTAAACCTGCTGATATCAGCCTAAAAGGTGCTTTCCGGGCTGCTTCTCCGGGCCCGCCGAGCGGCAAAACGATTGCCGGGAAGCGTGGCGCATTCAACTGTGCTGGTCCTCCTCTCGGGAATCGGTGCTGTGCCTGTGCTCAGTCGGGAGATCTTGCTCTGGAGGGCGGCATATCTAGCCTCACTGGGAGCCTGCCTTTGGGTCATGGCGTGCTGCGGCATGTGGACGCGCGTCCAGGTATTTTTCGGGTATACCTGGACTTTCTCGGGTATACCCGGGTTTTACCTGGGTCTTGGGCAGGCACCCCCCTGTCGGTCGAGCAGTCTTGGCTCCCGCGAGGTGTACCCCCCTCTCGGTCAGAGGCCTGGCCAGGGGCACCTGTAGGGGGGTACCACCACCCCCCTCATGCTCACACGTCTTGCGAGAATGGGGGCGGCTAGGTGCGAGGGGGGGGGTGTTTGAAGATGACGCGCATATCAGGGCCCAGGAGCGGCGCGAAGGCAGGGTACAATTGTACCGAACGACCAGTAGGTTGAAGCGCCAGCCAGTGTTGGAGATGTTGGCCTCAAGCCTATTCCTCGCTAGCGGCTCGGCCTTCCTAGCGGCGCGGCCCTCGGCCCACTCGATACTGCCAGGCCGCCTCTCCGCCTCTCCGACCATGGGGCTGTCTGACGGCCTCGAACCCTCGCGCGCCGGCATGAGCGCCGCAAGCAGCAAGATGGCTTTTGGGCCGCCCGGCCGGGTGCTTGGCGGCGCGGCGTCGGCGTGGGTTCTCCTCTTTAACGCCGACCAGCCCGACGAGGTGAGCTCTAAACTCCTCTCCTCGCTGCCCCACGCTACTGCCCAACTCCTCGCTGTCACCGCCACTCTCCTCACCGCCGGAGGGAGGCCGACGCTGCTGCCCAATTCCTCACTGTCGGCTCCTGCTCAGGGCGTCTATACGATGCAGAGCCGGCCGCTCGGCCACGGCCGCCGCACCTACCTGGTGAGCTTTGCGGCCCGCGACGACGCAGACACTTTCGCCTCGCTGCTCGAGGCACGTCTCTTCCGAGACACGTCGCAGACACTTCCGAGACACGAACTGACGCTTTCGCCCCGTTCCACGAGGCGGACTCGCGCGACGCCGCCTCGCCGGCCGCCGCTCCGGCGCAGTGGAGCGCCAGCCAGCTGCAGACGCTTTGCCATGCTGCTCGCTTCCAGCTCGCCCACCTGCCTGCCGGCGCGACTTAGCCGAGATTGGAGTCGAGAGAGAACCAACGGCTAGGTGGATGCTCAAGACGGGCCCTCGCCTTCCGACTGTGTCCTGGGCATCCCCGAGTCGGGTTCAGTTGGGGACTGTACCCTCTTTCTTCCGGCCGTACCGTACCCAATCCTAACCCTGACCCCGACCCTAACCCTAACCCTAACCCGAACCCGAACCCGAACCCGAACCCGAACCCTAAGCCTGACACCTGTCCTCAAGGCGGGATGCTCTACCCGCCGTCGGAGAACGAGTACGACGAGGCTGTCCTCATCAAGCAGGAGCCCGAGATGCAGCCGAGATGCCGCCGAGACATGCCGCCGAGATGCCGCCGAGATATGCCGCCGAGATGCCGCCGAGACTTCCCCCCACACCACCCACCCCCAGCCCTGACCCTAACCGAACCCCAACCATAACCCCATCCCCTACCCTGGCCCTGACCCTAGCCCCAGCCGCGAGCAGGCGGGGCGGGCGGCGCTGAGCGAAGAGCCTCCCCGCGGCGCCGCGTTCTCCGCCGAGGTGCGCGCGAGATTGCGAATATTTGCGAGATTTGCGAGACTCGGCGAGGCTCGGCGAGGCTCGGCGAGGCTCGGCGAGACTCGGCGAGATTTTGCGAGATTCGGTGAGATTCGGCGGGATTGGCCGACAGTGGCCGACGCGACGGCCGCAGCCGAGATTCGGCCGAGATTCGCCGAGATTCGCCGAGCTCGCCCCCCCAAGGTATCCTTCTGCACTTTGTCTCCCGGCCCCGTGTGTCGGGCATTCTTGTGTCGAGCACGGCCTTCCTCCCCCCATGCAGGAGCGCGCCAAGAAGCGCCGCCGATCCTCGAGTGCGGGCCAGCGAGATCGCAATCTCCCGCGCGCCGCCGAGCGGCTTGCGCCACGGCGCGCGGAGAGGGGGCAGGCGCCCGCCGGACAGGGCGACGAGGAGGGCCGGCTGGCGGCGCTGCGCCGGCAGCTCGAGGCGAGATTCCCGAGATTTGCCGAGATTCGCCCGAGATTCGCCCGAGATTGTCCCGGGTCGGGATTCGCCGCGGTGGCGATGCCCGGTCAGTAAGTCCAGAGGCGAGGAGCAGTCAGGCTCAGAACACCGGCGCGCGGTATGGGTGTGGGCGCGAGACAGGAGATGACGGCCACGCTGGAGCGACACACACAGACTCACAAGCTCACAAGGCTCTCAGCCGGCTCGGCAGTCGCACATCTCGACCACACCACGAGTGCACGAGAGCAGTTGGCAACCTTGCTTCCGAGATCGGACCCCGGAGGACCCCTCTCCCCGTAGGCGCGCTGGGAGGCGGACGACGCGGACGAGCGCGCGTGACGCGGGAGATTGCGTCGAAAACGCATGTTACTCCTGATCTGCCGACACGTGCTCTGTGGAAGCTGCGTGACTATCTAGATAGCTCACGTGCATGTGGGCGCTGCCGAGAGCGAGTGAGCCGCCTCGGAGCTCTCGACGAGTGCCGCGCCGACTTAGGGCACGGCGCGGCCGCGGGGCCGCGGGGTTTGGAAGCTGGAAGGAGGGTGGGCGGTGGGGCGTGGGCGGGCGGGCCGGCTCCGGCCATGGAGGCACGCGGCTGGCTCGTGGTCTTTCGGCTTTATATGTAGGCGCCGCGCACAAAAGAAACGCGGCCTCGCACCGGGACAATCGCTGCTCCTTCGCTGACAACCACCGTCAGGCGTCACTTGGTCCTTACGCCATCTGTGCAGAGCTTGCGAGCAGCAGAGCCAGGGAGGAGCTGCTCTCCAGAGTGACTTCAGTCGCAAAAGAGATGCATGCGCCACCCGAGGCGCTGTCGAGGTTCGCCGAGCGCGGCGCAGAGGTCGGGGAACACTGCTGACGACGAGCGGCTGGTCGGATTCACCCGCCGCTAGGACGGCGGCACGCACACGAGCTGCGGCCAAGCCGCCGTCCAAGCGGCGAGCGCGGATTGTCTGTGGCGTCCTCCGATTTCCTCAACTTATGAGACGACCACCGCAGTGTGGGGGTGGCGAGGCGCAGCGCGGCTCTACGCCTCATCGAGCTCGACCGTTACCGGGCATGCGGTCGAGCAGGTTTGGCACGACTCGTACTCGTCGTCGAACTCGTAGTGCGTCACGACGCCGGTCCGCCCTCTCGCGTTCTCAATCTCCTTGACCTTGACGTCGCCCACGACCTCGACCCGGTCTCCCGGGTAGAACTCGAGGCTGAGCCCCTTCGGATGGAATGCATAGTAGTCCTCGTCGTACACGACGTCCCAGCGAATGCGCTCCCTCTCCTGGAAGGCGGCGACGTCCTCCGCCCTCCGCGACACCAGTCGCACGTCGCGAGAGGCAAAGTAGCCCTTTACTCGAAGCGTCGGCGCAGCGCCTCGGCCGCTGCAGTGGAGCGGTGGCGCTGCGTTGAGGACAAAGGCGGAGGTAAGCGCGAAGATCGGCAACATAGGGATGTGAAAGACCAGTGCACAGCGCCATAGGGGGGAATCCTGCGACGTATTTTCTCTTGAGCATTTGAGCACTGGATAGGGTCGATTCCGCATGGTACGGGACCCCTCGATCGTCTCGCCCTCCCTCGCTGGTGTGCTCATGGGGGGGGGGGGTCATAACAAACACGGTACAGGCTCCCCGGCCCTGGATGTGAGGTTAATGACTGCACTCCAAGTGCTCCAAGGATCGAGGTGCACGCTGCCGAAGCAGTGTCGTCCCCCCTCTATTATTCTCAATAAGAATTTAAACAAGCGAACTCTCGCTCACAGCAGACAGGCTCGACACAGGCAGGTGCGAACTGGCGCGTGCTAGTACTATCACAGGCACACCACCGGAGCCGCCTAAGCGACTCCGTTAAGAACGGCAATGCACTTAGCATCGTGCACAATGCCGCTGTCCCCGCACGCTAGCTCGTTCACCGTCTGCCACGCCACGGCGGTGTGGAGAACGACAGACAAGCGCTGCATCTGCAGCCCGTGCCAGTTCTTGGTGGTCCATGTGACCTCATCGAGGTGCTGAGCGTGCGAAAGTTTGTTACTCAGCTGGTCCGCCGCCTGCCGAAGAATTTTGCGGACGCCGTCCCCGAAGCCGCCGAACGTCTCGAAGTGCAAACGCAGGTCGCAATTCTTCTCCCGCGCGAACCGGTAGTCGCCCTTCTCGTAGCGGGCCGTCACAGGTGCCCCCAGTGCTCAAGTGCTCAAGGCGGTCGCAGGGTAATTTCCAGGTATACACGGGTTCTCCGCGAAATTCCCGGCATTTTGCCGATTCGGCCTAAAATTTGGCTGATTTTGGGCCCAAACCAGCCTCAGACTCGGCTCAGAGCCAAAAATTTGACGATTTCCACGCAGTTTCCCCGGAAAAATAGAGAGGAAAAGAGAGGGTGCGGTAGAGAAAAAAGGAAAGGAAAACAGACGGGCGGGGTGCGAGAGGCAAACCTGGTTGAGCTCACTGTATGAAAAAAGAAAAGCAATCGACGCTGTACCCCCCCGAACGAAGGACGCTCCCTCGGCTAGCGTGTATCTGCCTTCCTGCAGCCTTCTTGCTCTCTTGCGCCGCCAATGATCGCTCTTCAGCCCTCGCCGCCGTCGCGTGCGCGTGTCATCTCGTGCTCCGGCGCTTTGCTCTCGCTGACCGCCCTGCTGGTCCTCGCGCGGAGTGCTGCCGCAGGCCGTGCGATGCCGGGTAGTTTTCCACCAGAGGCAGGCCTCGGACCAAAGGCGTCGCGGGTGACAGCACGGATCCGGGAGGAGCTCATGCCACACTTTGGCATGCCGCACTTCCAGCAGCAAGCTCTGCCAGAGCTCAGAGGCCCGCAGCTTCCAGAGCCGCAAATGCCTCAACTGCAAATGCCGCCACTACTGAGCTTCGACGCGTCTCCCAGACAGCAACCGAAGCGGCCGACAAAGTCTACCAAAGCGCAGCCTCCTCCGGCCAACACAGCTGCGACGCCATTGGCCGTCTCTCCCTCGGCCGCTCTCGCCTCCGCCATCGCCGCAGGCGCCATCGCCGTCTCTGCCGACGTCCCCGCCTCCACCATTTCCGCCTCCGCCCTCACCGGCGGCATGGTGAAGGGCACCGTCGAGGCCGACCGTGCCAGCTTGCCCACGGGCCGTGCAATGAAAACAAACGCCTCCGAGTCCAGCGGCCGTGGCACCACCACGCGCGATCCTGGCGGCGGCGGTGCTCCCCTGCCAGAGCTCCGCCCGCCAGAGCTGCCCAACGTAGAGCTTCCAGATGTAGACACTGGCCTGCCCGAGCTTCACGCGCCGCGGATACAACTGCCGCCGGTCAGCTTGCCGGAGCCGCCCCAGCTCCAGGCGCCGACGGTCCAGTGGCCGTACCTCTACGAGCTGTACCCCTCCACAAGCTCGCCTCCCGCCTTCGAGCTGACGAGCGGGCCGCTGGCGCTCGACCTGAGGCACTCGCCAAAGCTGACGCGGCTTCCGCCCGCCAAGACCTCCTCCTCGCCGCCTCCGGCACCCCACTGGGTCGCAATCTCGAGACTGAGCCCATCCTCACCGCCCCCTCCCCAACCGCCAGAGGCGTACCCATGGCTCCCTTGCCGCCTGCCCGGCGTGGTGTGCTCCGGCGGCACCGACGCCACGGGTCGGTACCCCGTGAATGTCGAGGTGTCCCAATGTTTCTGATTCGTTTGTGCGACGTGTGTTCTGATTCTGCGAGCTATGCATAGAGCTGGGTCAGTGAGTTGCTGTTGTGTACGTGACGCGTGCTTTCCAGTGCACCTTGCTACTAAGCGTTTCTTTGTTTACACTGTGAAGCCACAGTATGTCGAGTCTCTCAGCTGTTTACCGTGTGAACTGTCGTTACTTTCCCGTGTGCGTTCCGCTTTATTCCTCTCCTCTCCTCGACTGTCTATCTCTCTCTGTAGTGCTCTTTTTTTTAGGGGTTGAGAGAGTTTACCTTAGGGGACCCCTAGGGTTCTGTGGGCCGGATTTTTCGTAAAGAGCTTTTAAGAAAGAGGTTTTTGGGGGCTTAAATTGCCATTTAAGAGATTGCAGGCACGCCGCGGGGGGTCTCCCTCTTTTAAGACCGTTTAAGAAAATCGGCCTCACCGGCATGCGTCGCTGGTTCCGCGCCGTTTTCTCCAATACTGCCGTTATTAGGCACAAACCCGCCTCTGAAGACACATCTGTAAGTCTGGTGCACTGGTAGGAGCCATACTCGCATAGGGGACACGTGCTAGCTGACTGTAGCCAGCTTCCCGGCCTCCGGCGTCTACTTGAGCACTTGAGCACTGGATAGGGTCGATTCCGCATGGTACGGGACCCCTCGATCGTCTCGCCCTCCCTCACTGGTGTGTTCATCGGGGGGGGTCATAACAAACACGGTACAGGATCGAGGTGCACGCTGCCGAAGCAGTGTCGTCCCCCCTCTCCCCGACGGCGATGGCGGTGTGACCGATCGAGCTACAAGAGGAGCTTGTTCAGCAGGATCCGAGTTAGACCAGTGCACTGCCTCACTGGGCCTGAGATCACCAGAACGCTTCTCGTCACCGTCTCGGATTTGTGTGGCGGGAGCCTCCCGGACCATCGACCTCGGGAGCTTCGAAGAGCTCAGCGTAACGCTGAGCGCGCGCACGGTGTCTACGTCAATCGCTCCACGAGGCGAAGTCGTCCGCGCCACGTTGCCGCTCACCGTGAACCCAGACTTTTTTTGACGACAGCCGTCTCCCCCCACCGCGCTTTGTTTGCTTGGTGCCCAAACACGAGTTGCACGAGATCACAGTCATCTATCTCTATTCGCGGGCTGGCTGTGGCAGCGTGGCTCTCTCTGCGTCTCTGTGAAGTTTACCTAACAACGAACCGAGGGGTCCCGTACCATGCGGAATCGACCCTATCCAGTGGGCAGTGCTCAAGTGCTCAACAACGAACCTAAAACCAAAAGCACACGCTCGCTCCGTCGACTCGAAGGCTCGCACTTGTCTGCGACACAGATTATTCTCTCCACCACCCTCGCCCAGGGATCTACAACGCTGTCTTAAGGTCCGACAGGTTCGGCACCGGGCACCGCCTCGGTATACAAAATGCGCCTGCGGGCGGACCCTCACAGATCACAGATCAAATCTAATCACCCGAATGCCACGTTCGGATCGCTCCTCATCGCAAACCCGTCAGCAGTTCGCCCTCGGGTATGTTCGTAAGAGCTACATGCCCCCAGAGCTACATGCCCCCCCCCACCCCTCCCCGCCCGGCCCCCGCCCTTCCTCCTCTCCCCTTCCGTCCCAGCTTCACTCATCCCTCTCTCGCCATCGCCTGCAGGTGCAGGGAAATACGAAACGAAAATTGATGGGCTTGCCCATCCCGGAGTGGTTCGATCCCACATGAATCCGAGACGGTGATGGGGGCGTCTCGGCGGTCTCAGGCCCAGTGAGTGAGGTAGTGCGCCCGACCGTCCCGGATCCTGCTGAACAAGCTCCTCTTGTAGCTCGATCGGTCACACCGCCATCACCGTCGGGGAGAGGGGGGACGACACTGCTCTGGCAGCGTGCACCTCGATCCTGCACCGTGTTTGTTATGACCCCCCCCAATGAACACACCAGTGAGGGAGGGCGAGACGATCGAGGGGTCCCGTACCATGCGGAATCGACCCTACCACGAAGATGCCGCCGAAGAAATTGAATCCCATAAGTAAGTAAGTGGCTAAGTAAGTGGATCCTACTTACGTCCCTTTGTCGTCGATCTCGTCGTCGTCGATCTTCGTCGGTGCGCTGCTGCCCGCACACAGTCTGCGCTTCCCACGCGTCTGAGCGAGCTCAACGCGCCAGGCAGCCATGATCCAGGCCGAGAAGCAGGAGAGCGGCAACGCCATGAAGACGCTTCTCGTTGTCTCGCTGCAGGTCGGCGTCGCACGTGGAGGCGGCGGCGAGGCACTGCCGAGGCATGTCTTCGCCGACGGCCAGGGCGGCAGAGAGATGCAGCAGAGAGAGAGGGCGGTGCTAGCGCCAAACTCGCAGCGGGGCCGGGCGGCTGTCGTGCCGGCGGCGGGCGCTCGCAACTTCCGCAGTTTGAATTCTTTTGTTGTAGGTTTGTAGTTGGCAAATCAAGACACAGAGATCACACAGAATCTTGTGATGTTTTGATGGGATTGGAATAGCGCGAAGAATTCTTTGTCAACACCGGTGTGTGTGCCAGTCCGCGCCAGCCTGCGCCCTTGTCGTGCCAGTGTGCTGTGAGAGAGAGGTTAGTAGGAAGGTGAAGAACAGCCAGGCTCGGACTGGACACCAACGCGGTATGGGTGGACGCGCTACAGATGATGACGACACGCACGAGCGACACACAGACAAACATTTCCCCTTTTATTCTGCAAAGGGGTGTGAACGGAGAGAGCAAACTCCTGGCAGCTCCCACAGCCGAAATGTGCGCCAGCTGCCCGCTCACCTGTGTCACGCCGCCGCGCACGCACCTTGCTATGTGCTCGCGCGAGCTCCCGCCCGAACCTCCAGCTCGGCGTCCCACTGCTTGGGAGCCGATCGCTTTTCCTCGGCGCTCGCGTCGAGCCGAGCTCTCGGCACTCTACGGCGGGCGTCGCTGTGCGGGGCGCCCGTTTCCTGCTGGCCCGAGCGGAAAGCTCCACGCGCCCGCGCGAGCTCCCGGCCGAGCCTCCAGCTCGGCGTCGCACTGCTGAGGAGCAATTTGTCGTCCGTCGGTGCTCTCGAGGAGCCGAGCTCCTTGGCCTGCGGCCGGCGACGCTGCAGGACGGCGCGCGCGCACCCCCCCCTCCCTCACTCGTCGCTTTTCCGCGGTCTGCGCACAACATCCCTCGTCTCGGCGCTTTTCACGGCGTATTCCCCCCCCCCACCCCCTTGTATTTTACGGCGATAGCACCAGCGCCCCTTCTCTCCGTTGAACCGCCCCTTCCTTTTTTCCCTAGGTTGACCCCCAAAAAACTTTGCCCATACCGCCAGGGCGCGGCCTGTGTCGCCCCCCAAATCAGTGCCCTCGCCCCTTTTTTCATGGTATTGGCACCCTCTCCAGCCCTTTTTCTTTT
>NW_005200417.1:765450-839157 GCF_000372725.1 Emiliania huxleyi CCMP1516
CGACGGAGCGTCAGCGGCGGTGCGGGCGAGCCAGGCGGCCTTGGCGGCGTCCTCAGACTGCTGCATGCGCAGCGTGCCGACGCGCAGGGCAGGGACTGAGAGCGCGACGAGCAGCATATACACACTCGTTCAGCTGACGACTCTCGGCAGCTCTCTCGCGCGTGATTCCGCGGAAATTTATTTTTTTCTCTGCCTCTCGAGGTTCTCGAGGTGGATATCCTTTGGCCGCGTTGGGTAGCGAGGATTCTCTGCCTCTGTGTGTGTGTGTGCAGCCTACCTAGATTGGGGACAGAGATTTGTTTGTTGTTTGTTGTGTTGTAGATTGGGATGCTTCAACGATTCGATGAACTGGCCCAGCCCCCGTCAACGGAGCGTGCGACGGGAACTCCGATGGAAGGTTGAAGCGAGAATCGGAGAGAGACTGCGAAGAGAGATAGGAAGGAGCAGACTCCCTAGGGTAGGCGACGGCTAGCGCATCACACTCCTCTCCTTAAAATCCCTGTGTGGTGGCGGCGTGCCGTTCTCCCATCCATCCCTCCCTTGGGGTGTCTGTTTTCTTTCTTTCTTTCTTCCGCATCATCGGAGCGTGCGACGGGGACTCCGCACCCGCTCTCCTAGAAGTAAGGCCCTCCCTCCTTTTTTAGCCAGAAAGACGAATTTCGAGACCTCGATATCCTTTGTGCTTGCTCAGGACCTCGAGACCGCCTTGGTTTGTTCCTCAACCACACAAGTTGCACAACAGTGCGCCTCCCAGAGAATCCCTGCTCACACACCGCGCCAACACAGCCAGTCCGCGGACACCGCAGAGAAGCAAGCGATTGCCACGAGGCACACAAAAGTTGCAAACTCGGTGTGCGCACAGAGAGGCCCGCCAACGTTTGCTTTCCACGACAACATCTCAGTGCCCTCATCAGCACATCTGACCTTGCTGCCACCGCAGCTGCCATCAGATCATCCCATGGCCAACAACAGTGCACAAATTCACGCCCTGAGACTCACGCCATCCCGCTTACGCCGCAGAAATGATGATGATCGCCGCCGTTGTTCCAATCCTGTCGCTGCCCGTCGTGGAATCCACCGGCGACCCAGCGCTCGACGCAATCGCGGCAAAGTACGGTGACCTCTCCTCGATCCTTGGCATGCAGCCCGTTGATGGTCAAGGCTCGTGCCCTGCGGGCGATAACTGCAAGGGGTTCTACACATACTCGCACCTTTCCGAGGCGATTGCGAACTGGAACACGCGGTCAGGCGCTGACGAAAAGTTCCTCAACGACCAAGATGTCGAGACCAATGCGCGCACGCTTGCTGCGTTCGTCGCAAACGTCAAGTACGAGACCGCGCTGTTTACCGCGTGCAAGGAGCGGCTGAAGCTCGCTGACGGTACGTGCCCAGCAGGGCCCAATAGATGCAGTGGCGGCAAGGTCGGCGACTACACGAGCGCGAAGGCCAAGGCAAGCGGCAGTTGGACCGTCACCAAGTGCAATGGCCAGACAGCCGCTACGCAGGGCTGCACCGACTTCTGGGGCAACACCCTCGACGGCGAAAATTGCTGGTATGGCCGTGGCGCCTTGCAGCTTTCTTGGCCGGGTAACTACAACAATGTTGCCGCGGCCATCAAGACCGGCTCCAACGTCGACATCTGTGACGACCCGGATGCAATCTGCAACAGCGCCACTACAGCATTCAGCGCATCGATGGCGTACTGGAAGCTGAACGAATCGCCGTGGATCCATGGCAATTCCAACCCGGACTGCATGGCATACACATTTGCGTGCGCGCTTCAGGTCGTGAGGCCAGCTGATACGTCCACGAACAAAGAGCGCGAGGAACAGTACGTTAAGTATCTCAAGGCCATGGGTATTACTGGCCCAGCACCTCCACCGAAGCCCGTCAAGCCGAAAAAGGGCACCTGCACCAACATCAAGTGCAGCGACGGCTCGACCGGCTGCAATGGCTCGACCGGCTGTTGCCCTTATACTGACACCCCGACAGGAACGGGGTTCTGCTCCTGCGGCACGAGCTGGCCCGACGCACGCGACTCCGGGATCTTTTGCAATGCCTGAGCTGCGGTCCTTGGCAGCAATGTCCCCTCATGAAGTCTTCGAGTTCAAACTCGACGCCTCCTTTGTCCGCCATGTGACGATCCTGAACCCTCGCTGTCCATTGCATTGTACTTTTGTGTGTTCACCTAGTGCCTGTGCATTAGTTCACCTCTAGTGTCTGTCCATTAGTCCAGTCTGCTTGTCAAGTGAGACGTTTCAACCGAGAAATCGATGCATTCTAACGAGGAATACCCGCTGTCACCTTTGACTGCTGGGCAAAGCTCGTGTACACCCACGCTCGTCTCGGGTTGGTGGTGCATTCGAGCGAGACCGAATCCGGCACCATTGAAGTCAACGGCATGCCGCTGAGCACCCAGTTACAAAATCACCGGCATCGATTGAGTCAGAGACAGAATGAGGATGGTTCGGCCTCTGCGGTCGATGCGAGAGAGTAGAGCGAGGGCTCGTGGGGTCCTTGCGGTCAAACTGTTTTTTGCGTCTGCACGCTGTTCGCTCCTCGTTGGGCTCCAGTGGACTTTCCTCTTGCCTTCAGGCTGCTTCCCAGACGAGCTGCATTCGGAACCGTCTCTGCGATAGCTTTGATAATTTGGTTTACCACTTTGGGATTGACCACCTGTTACCCGCGGGCATGGGGCCCGTGCTGATGCTCGACACGGATGACATGCTCGTCATCGGAGACGTGGTGGAAGGGCTGTGGAGAAGCACCGTGCCCCAACTCGGGCTGGAGAGGAAGGCGGCGGTGGCCCACCGGAACTGCCGCGGCCACTTCTATCGCCGCTTGCCCCGCCAGCGGGCACTGCGCGACCCACCCCCGCGCCCTCGACCGCGCCCCCCGCCAGGAGCATACCGCATCACCTTCGCCCGCTCCTCGTCGAAGAGCAGAATCTCTCCCGCCTTCACCTGAGCACTTGAGCACTGGATAGGGTCGGTTCCGCGTGGTACGGGACCCCTCCGCCTCCTTCCACCCCTCCACGCAGCCGCCTGTGTCGTTCTGCAGGCACATAAACTGCGAGTCCACAGCACCGGCCCTCCGTCACAACATTCCGGCACAGCGTCCAAAGCGCCGCCCTAAACCTAGGGCAGCGCGCCGCGTCCCATGCCGCCGAAAAGAATTCTCGGACCGCAAACCCACAAAAATAATGCAAGCCTGTCTCACAACACAAAAAGATTTTTTTTCCGCGCGGCGGGTTCCTCTTCCTCATCCCTCCCTTGGGCTGTCTGTTTTCTTTCTTGCTTTGGGTTCCTCTTTTCGGCGCGCAAGGCAAGGTCGGAACCGTCTCTGCGATAGCTTTGATAATTTGGTTTACCACTTTGGGATTGACCACCTGTTACCCGCGGGCATCGGGCCCGTGCTGATGCTCGACACGGATGACAGGTCTGCAGACCACCCGGCCGAACTTCAGAGTCGCGGTGCTCCTCAAATACCGCTCAAACGCCCACGATGTTGTGCAGGGGACATATGCTGATGTTGATCCTGGCCCGATTGGTTTGCTCAGAAAGCTTCTGGGCGGTCGTTAAGGTTCGCTCCCCGCACACCGGCCCGGAAGTATCTTGTTACATCATAGGATGGGCTGAGGGGCGTGTGCGGCGGCGGGCTGGGCGGCGGCGAGGGTGGCAGCGGCGAAGGCGTGGGTCCGCACGCAGCGGGTCGCGCGGCTGTGGTTCGCGGGGGCGGCTTGCTCATATTTCTTCTCTGCGCGGCGCGTCTGCGCGACGAACGCTGTGTTCAGCCGTGGGGCAGGCGGCGGGGTGTCGGAAACGAGCCGTGGCGGGGTGGGCGATGCCGCGCCGCGCCGACGGCAGTGGGGGCGCGGGACGCGGAGCGCGCGGGGTCCCGCTAAATGACAGTTAGGTCCACCGTGAAATCACCTTTACTTATTTTTTGAGCCACTGTGAACCCCGTGGCTCTCTCTTCTTCTCTCCCCCCCGTCCTGACGCCGCGCCAATGGCGCTTAACTCCACATAGGGACAGGACGGGATTGCCGCGAGAAGAGACTCCGACGCGAATTCTGACTAACGGCCAAGTCATAGGTCACCGCCTACCTCGGCCTCACTGTTGCCCATGACGGTCGCAGCCTTCGAGGGGGTGGCCCAGTCGGCAGGGTCGAAAGCCCAGCCCGCCTCCAGTTTCTTTGTGATCCTCGAGAGGACGCTTGTCGGCAGCCCTGCGGTCAGCTCCTGTGGGGTGCACGGCGGTATCGGCGCTTCACCCGCACCCACGTTCTTGTCTTCGTGTGATTGTGTGTTGTACTAGTGATGCTGCACTAGGCGGCCCGTTTTTAGCAAAAACCAGATACCACATCGCGTGTGGTCGTCGAAAAACCGCATCTTCGCCCGTCTGGGACCTCTTCGTACGGCTCCAAAAACCGCTCCTTAACGACGGCTACGCGGCCCGGCGGTCGATCTGCGCCTTCTCAGCGGTGGAGGGGATGTGGGCGGTATGTGCGTACCGCGTGGTGTTGCGACGGTTTGACGAGTGCGACTCCCAGCGTCGACTTTTCGACCCCACGGAGCCTCTGCTGCTCCGGGGGGGGGGTCTGCAGACCACCCGGCCGAACTTCAGAGTCGCGGTGCTCCTCAAATACCGCTCAAACGCCCACGATGTTGTGGAGGGGACATATGCTGATGATCCTGGCCCGATTGGTTCGCTCAGAAAGCTTCTGGGCGGTCGTTAAGGTTCGCTCCCCGCACACCGGCCCGGAAGTATCGTACCCTAGAATTTTTATGCCGTTTCGATTCATGCGGAAGGCTTGGAGTGCCGCTGTGAACGAGCGGGGCCGGTGGACGTAGGTGAGTATATATCGCCTGGTGGCAGAGGGACGTACGTTGTCTGGCTGATTAGTATAGGCTCGATGGTCTAGTGGCATGATTCTCGCTTAGGGTGCGTGAGGTCCGGGGTTCGATCCCCCGTCGAGCCCAGTCTTTTTGTTATTTTTTTTGTATCATATGATTCCTCCTGGCACATGCCTATGGACACGCCTCAGCGCGGCACTGATCTCGAACTTGAACAACAGTTGTTGTGTTTTCACGACAAGATCGTGGCGGTGCTTGGCATGCACTTCTGCGATCCCAATCAGCTCATCGCAACGAAGCAGCGCAACAAGCTGGCTGCTGCCAACAAGGCCCTATGCTACCTCACGCGCGGATCGTTCAAAGAGGACCAGCATACACAGGCTTCTATGCGTTTGTTTGAGCTTGAGGCTATTTGTGAGAACTGTTTGGCTTGAAGATTGCGCTCAAGAAGAGCAACGAGAATCGGAAGAGGAGGATGCTGAGGCGGCGATTGCTGAGCATGAGAAGGATCTAACTCGGATTAGAAGGCGCCCGCCGCAGGCGAAGAAAATTTGGGGGCTGCGCCGTATCGTTGATCACGGTCGGGGAGCCTCTTGGCCCCCAGGCCGTGCCACGGCATGACACTTAGCCCGCATAAGAGGCTGCCGCCGATCTTAGACCGCGTAAGCACCCCAGCGTGCCAGGGCACACTTAGACCCGCTCAGCCTCGCTCAGAACTTAGACGCATAGACTAGTGACTACTACCCAACCACGAACCAGCCGTTGGAAGAAAGAAGGAAAGCGGTGCAGGACGCACGGCTCGTATAGAACCCTGCACAAAGATCGCACGGGCGGGGACCTGTTTTCCTTTTTACCCATCTCACAGTGAGGTGTCCGTTTTTATTTATTTGTTTATGCTCTCATCTCGGCGCAGTCGTCGCCGGGAGCAGCCTTTCGAGGATGCGGTCGAGGCGGAGTGCTGGCGCCGCCGCCTCGCGCGCGTGGCTTCGCCACACGCCGCGGTGCGCGGCGATGGCCTCGATGCCGCGCGCATGGAGCTCGCTGCGTCGGGTGGGGCGCGTGAAGAGGTCGCGGACCGGCAGCGCGTCGAGCGGCTGCGGCGGCCAGAGCTGGCGGAGGTCGGACAGGTTGAGCAGCAGAGGGACGGTGAAATCGATCGGCCGGTGCCTACGGGGTGTGTACACGGCCTCGATGCCGTGTTCGGAGCACCGCATGAAGCACGCGGGCTACAGGTACTGAATACGGCTGAGCACGGCTGACTAGGGCTGAGTGCGTCTCCTCTCGAGTGCCGGTTGGAGCGCAAGGGTACGTGCTCCGCGTCCAGGCCAAGAGAGATGGGGAGAGAAGGGGAGAGATGGGGAGAGAGTCCGCTTCTAGGGGGCGGTGCGTCAGCTTGTTCTTCTTTCCGCCGATGTGCTCGCCCTTCTCGAGGTGGTTGGTCGAGAGGGAGGACTGGTTCGGGAAGGACGGGTAGAGGAAGACGCCGCCCGAGAGGTGCGACAGCTCGATCATGAACTTCTTCCACGACGTGGACCAGCCGTTCGAGGCGGAGCGAGGGACGAGCGGGCCGGGGGCGCCCTCGAGCCGCGCCTGCAAGGGAAGGTTCCGAGAAGTGGCCAGGGAGGGGATTGGGGGGGGGGGGGGGGAAGCAATCTGTGCAAGGGTGATGGCCACCCCAAGTCCTAGTACTGTAGCGGCGCCTCCCCCGGGGCTTCTCTTGATCGAGCCGCGCCTGCATGTACGCGCGGAAGAGCAGCCACGGCCGAGGCAGGAAGAGGGAGCCCCACGAGCAGGGAAGCTGCTGCAGGTACAGGTGCGGCACTCCGCCACCCGCCGAGGCCGGCAGCGTGCCCAAGTCCGCCTGTGGTGTGCGGTGTGGTAGGCTTTCCCCCCTCCCCACAGGGGTGGGGCGCGGGGTGGGGTGGGGTGGGGCGTGGGGGGCGAGGGGGTAACAAAGGAGCGGCGATGCAATGAGGAGACGAGCAGAGCAGCCACGACGATGAGATTGACTATGATGATAGCGGGCCAGCCTGCATGTCGACCCTTCGGCGGGGCATCGTCAGCTCGACGAGTCGCGGCGTGTACAGCGAGACGCCGAGGAGTCCGCCCGCCGCGTGCCCGCTCGCCGGCCCGCCGCCCCCCTCCTCCCCCGACACCGCGTAGCGCAGCAGCGCGAGCTTGGCGTACACGTAGAAGTACGGCGACACCTCATTGGATGGTTGATCAGTTTCCTGAGTAGTCAGTCCATTGGCGTAACAACTCATTAGTCCATTCCAGGAGTGGTGACACCTCGATGTCGTCCTCGAGCAGCAGGCCGTGCGAGTGGTACCCGTCCGGCGTCCACGCCTCGGCGACGGCCGCGACGAGACCTCCCTTTGCCGCGCGCACCTAGAAATAAAAACAGCAGTGACAGAAAAAGAAATGTGACGGCGCCTCCCTTGCCGCGGGCACCTAGAAAAACGAAGCACGTACAAAAAGAAATACGACGCCGTTCCCTCTGCCGCGCGCACCTAGAAAAGGAAAAAGGCCGCCCGTGGCAGAACCAGAAATACGAGGCGATTCCCTTCGCCGCGCGCACCGCCAGCCGCGTTGCGCCGTGCGGCCACGCCCAGCCGCGCGAGAGGGCGAGCGTGCCGGCGTCGGCGTCGGCGTCGGCGCTGATGGACAGGTCCACGGTGTCCCCGAGGAAATGCGCGGCAGAGACGGACGCGAGGAGCCTAGAAGCGGAATCTCTCCCCCCATCTCCCCCGGCATCTCCCCATATCTGGCAGCAGAGACAGACGCGAGGAGCCTCTCGAGCGAGGCCGGCCTCCGCTCGGTGATGACGCAGAGGGTGACACGGGGCTCGTGCCAGCGACGGAGGCCCTCGGGCGGAAGCGTCGCAACCCACTCCAGAAGCGGCAGCTCGGCGGCCGGCGGCTGCAGCAGCGCGACACCGTGCTCCGCCGCCACCTCGCGCGCGGCTTCGGCTAGCGCCTATGAGAAACGAATTTCGAACTGGATAAGAGGTGTGCACATGATCATCGGTCAGCCGCTCCTGCGAGCGCCGTGTCGCCGGACGGTACGACTAGCGCCGCCGGCTGCGTCGCGCCGACCACGTCGTCGAGCGCCACGAGGAGCGCGGCGCACCTGATTGCCCCCCGGCTATGGGGGTTGCTTCTCTTCTAAGTGTCGCGGACTGCTGCTCCTACTCCTACTGCGCGCTTCCTCCTACTCCTACTCCTACTAGCGCGGCGCACCGGCCGGCGCCGTCTTCGCTCGCGCTGCCGAAGTCTGCGCTGGGCAGCTCGAGCAGCCGGCCGGCGTCGCGGCAGAGCTCCACGGCGCCGCGAGGGCCTGCGAGTGTCTGGGAAGTGTCTCGGAAGTGTCTCGGAAGTGTCTCGGAAGTGTCTCGGAAGTGTCTCGGAAGTGTCTCGGAGGTGTCTCGGAAGTGCCTCGGAAGTGTCTCGGAAGTGAATCGAAAGTGCCTCACAAGTGCCTCGGAAGTGCTTCGGAAATGCCTCGGAAATGTCTCGGAAGTGCCTCGGAAGTGCCTCGGAAGTGCCTCGAAAGTCTCGGAAGTGCCTCGGAAATGTCTCGTAAATGTCTCGGAAATGCCTAGTGACGCCTGCGAGTGGCGCGGCCCACACCTCGCACGCACGCCCGACCAAGCTGGAGCCGCCGCCGCGCCGCGGGAGCAGCGCCAGCCGGGGCACATACCTGAGAAGAGTGGCATGAATCGAGTCGTCGGGAGGACTGGAGCCGAGATCTGGCCGAGATCTCCAAGCCGAGTTTTAGCCGAGATTGAGCCGAGATTGAGCCGAGATTGAGCCGGGGCACGTACCGCGACGACGGCGCGGCGGCCGCCCGGTAGAGCGGGGCGTACAGCCGCGCCAGCTCCGCCAAGCCTACGTGCTGAATACGCCAACCTCGTGGCGGGACTGCGGTATGGCGCAGAGTCTTCAGAGCACCGCGTGAAGACGAGGGGTTAGGCATGCAGCGTGCACACAGCGGAATACGGTCGAGTACGGCGGAGTGCGTGTCCTCTCGACGCCGGCTGGAGTACAAGATACGTGTTCCGCTTCTAGGCCGCCAAACCCTCCGGGCCGGAGTCGGCCGGAAGGAGCAGCAACAGCGACGGGCGAACCTCCGGCCGCGAGATTCCAACCTCCGGCCGCGAGATTCCAACCTCCGGCCGGCCTCCGCCCGCAGCGTCTGGTGCGGCCCTCCGCCACGGAGGGCGCGCCTACTCTGAATGAACCACCAATCAACAAGACCTAATTAAGACGAATTCGCCCTCCGCCACTGGGGCGGCGCCGCTCCCCGCCGCTCCTCCAGCCACAGCTCGCGCCTCCACGCCCTCTCCCGCGCAGCCGTCGGCGGCATAGTGGCCGACACGTCCCTCCAGCCGTCGGCAGTGCCGGCGGGGAGCACGAGCGACGGGAGGTCGCCGTGCTCCCGCAGCAGCGCCGACACGCGCGCCTGATTGGCGGAGAAGCTCATTGGCTGACTGGTGAATGCCGCCGCGCTGCCAAAGTAGCGCCAACACGCGCGCCTCCTCGCCCGCCTCCCCGCCCCCCTCCTCGCCCTCCTCCCCGCCCTCCTCCTCGCCCTTTCCTCCGCCGGCCGCCTCGCCGGCGACGCCGCGCAGCAGCAGCGGGATCCACTCCACGCGCAAGAGCCAGCTGCCGCGCAGCACGTCCACCTTGATCAGACATTAATACTAATACCAGATTGCGAGTACTAATAAGAATACAGCTGCTGCGAAACACGTCCACCTCGGCCAAGGAGGTGATCAACGAAGCCTCGCCTGCAGCCTCGCGACATCTCGCGTCATCTCGCGCCATCTCGCGCCATCTCGCGCTATCTCGCGTCGTCTCTCATCTCGCGCCATCTCGCGCAATCTCTCATCTCGCGCCATCTCGCGCCATCTCTCATCTCGCGCCATCTCGCGCCATCTCGCGCCATCTCTCATCTGCGGCGGCCCCCTCGCCTGCGGCCTCCGCCCCGTGCACCGTCACAGGCCGCATCGCCTCGAAGGTGTCTGGCAGGAGGAGGGTCGCCTGCTATGGGTGCTTCATTAGCGGGTTCGTGAATGGGCTGAGGAGTGAGGGCGTGTCTGGCAGGAGGAGGGTCGCCTGTCCGCCGTCCGAGAGAGGCGTCGCCTGCTCCGAGATCGAGCCGAGATCACTCCGAGATCGGGCCGAGATCGGACCGAGATCGCACCGAGATTGGGCCGAGATTGGGCCGAGATTGGGCCGAGATTGGGCCGTGATTCCCCCGCGGCGGGTCGGCCTAGGGCCAGGCTAGGGGTTTAGGCTTGGGGGGGCGGCGGCGTGTCTGGCCGAGGCGGGAGGGGAGGAGAGAGGGTGGGGGGGTTCGCTCCAGAGTGAGCGGAGATTGAGCGGAGATTGAGCGGAGATTGAGCGAGACACTCACCAGATTGAGCCGAGATTGAGCCGAGATACTGCCGAGGTTCAGCACCGCCTGCTCCCCCGCAAGTGCCGTGTCGTACAAGCACCACCCCGCCAGGCCGACGACACCTACCAAGCCGGATCAACGACCCGTCCGCTGATTAGCGGCAGGCGAGGACGCTCGCCCCCCCGCCACGCCGACGGCGCCTGTGAGAATGAGTCGTGGAGTCATCAGCTGATTAGCGGCAGTAAGGACAGCCCTGTCCGGCCGACGGCGCCGCCGCTGCCGAGCGAGGCTGCCAGCAGCGCCTCCACCGCCGCCGGGCCGGGCGTCACGTGCGAGTCGAGCAGCAGCACGAAGGCAGACGGCTCCTGCAGCGCGAGCGCGAGCCGGCCGAGCCGACCTCCCATCGCACCGCCCGGACGCTCCCCGCCGCCGCCGCCGCCGCCGGTCACTGCACCAAAGACGGAGACGCTACTGCCGCCGCCGAACGAGCGCGCGACTGCGCGTGCCGCTGCCCCGCCGTCGGCGGCGCGGTAGGCATCCACCAGGGTGGTCGCCGGCGCCGCTGGCCGCTGGGCGGAGAGGGCCGCCAGCTGCCGCTCGAGCTGCGCCGCGTCCCTCCACTCGAGCACCGCCGTCACCGAAGCCGACACCGCAGAGGCATGCGCGGCAGCTGCAGCGGCTCCCTGCGTCGGCACGTGCGGCTGCAGCGAGGAGAGCGCCTTGAGCGTACGCCTCAGCTCCTCGGCTGCGGGTGCCGCTGCGACGCCGGCCGCCGCCGGATCATGGTGAGCTTGAGCTGCGGAGCTGTCGGTGGCAGAGAGATGCCGCTCCAGCACGAGCATCTGCGAAATGGTCCAGCAGATGCATGTGGCGACGAGGCTGGCGAAGAGCAGCCGAAGCCTCAGTAGTGGCATGGAGCCTCAATCGTTCGGCGGCGGCAGCCATCGAAATGAAGAATTTTTAAGGTTCTCGCACGAAAGGAGCTGCAGTCCGGCCTGGCTGTTCTTCACCTTACTACCTACCTACCTAGCTGCTAGCGCACCACACCCCTCTCCTTAAAATCCCTGTGTGGTGGCGGCGTGCCGTCCTCCCATCCCTCCCTTGGGTTCTCTGTTTTCTTTCTTTCTTTGACTTTTGAGAGAGATTTTTCGCAATACCAAACAACTCTAACACTCACACGTCATTTGGGGCCTGGAGCCCTGTTCACGCGCGCGCGAGACGTGCAGACAGGGTTGCCAGGTGAGAGCGAATGGCGCGGTTCACGCCTCGCACAACAGAGAGAGAGATGCGCTCTGCATGGTGGGACATAAAAGAGAGCGAGTACTTGGGCGAGAGTAGGCCGTGCGGTCGACGCTGCCGCGCGCGACTTTGCGCGCGAGGCGGCGCAGCTTGAGGACGGCGGTGGGCGAGAAGCCGCCGCCGAACGTCTCGTGGTAGGAGCAGCAGGTTGAAGTTGTTGCGCTTTTGTTTGACTTTTGTGGTAAAATTCTTTCTTTCTTTGGGCACGGGACTGGCGGCACTGGCACTAGCACTAAGGAAAGGTCTCCGGTAAACGTCTCCGGCTCCGGCTCAGGTCGTGGGGCATAGCTCGGGTGTAAACGGGGTCTGGGGAGGAAGCCCCAGCGGCCCGCCGCAGGCGCCGCCGGAGGCTGGCCCGCCGCAGGCGCCGATTTTTTGGCGTTTTTTCTCAAAATTGAGGGATTTCTCATCTAAATTCTCATCCAAAATCGAGCTCGCTACGAGCTCTCTAACTGCACAGCATCTCCTCGTTGAGCCTAGCGGGGCCCGTATCGCCCACGGCCACATTCCTTTTTCTTGCCCTGGCGTAGCGATACTCGCCGCCATAGGACGGTATGCGGCGATCGCCGCCCACCACCCTGCCCCCCCTAGTATGCCATCGACCCGTCCCCTGCCCCCTCTCGCCCTTGCTCTTCCTCTCCCCCTCCAGGCCCTCGCCCCCGTACCCCCCCCCCCCCTCCCTCCCCGTCGCCTCCCTCTCCCTCCTCGCAGTAGGGCCCATGCCCCACGACCATGTTCCGGTAGAACGCCTCGGTGTTGCCGAAGGCGACAAAAGCGCCCTTCCGACCGTGCTCCCCGCTGCATCGAAAGAATGTTACAACAAACTCCAAAGAATTTTAGAAGCCAACTCCCTCGCACGACACTGGGCACGGGACTGGCGCGCAGTGGCACTAGCACAGGTACACCACGGGAGCCGCCTAAGCGACTCCTGCGAGGGCGGCGATATGATGTAACTTATTCCGGGGCCGGTGTGCGGGGAGCGAACCTTAACGACCGCCCAGAAGCTTTCTGAGCGACCCAATCGGGCCAGGATCATCAGCATATGTCCCCTCCACAACATCGTGGGCGTTTGAGCGGTATTTGAGGAGCACCGCCACTCTGAAGTTCGGCCGGGTGGTCTGCAGACCCCCCCCCGGAGCAGCAGAGGCTCCGTGGGGTCGAAAAGTCGACGCTGGGAGTCGCACTCGTCAAACCATCGCAGCACCACGCGGTTCGCGCGTACCGACCACATCCCCTCCACCGCTGAGAAGGCGCAGATCGACCGCCGGGCCGCGTAGCCGTCGTTAAGCAGCGATTTTCGAAGCCGGTACGAAGAGGTCCAAAACGGGCGAACATGCGGGTTTTCGACGACGAGTCGGCGGTGCAGTGCACATGAGTTTTGTTTTGTTGAGTTGAAACGATATCACACAACGCCCGTCGCGGCGGCGCGCGAACGCAATGCTGCATCGTTCAGGCTCGCTAGTCGTCCTCCGTTTCGTCGCCATGGTCGGGCACTTTTTCGCTGCGCTTGTCTTCACCTTCTCGAGGGTACGCCGGGCCCTCTCAGTCTGACACATCGCGATCCCCTAATCGGCGTGCCTGTGCTCCGTCACAGAGAGACAACGTCGTTGTCGCCCTCAAGTTTGACTACACCGACGCGGAGATAGACGATGGCGTGCACGAAGCCAGTGTAGCCTCCGCCCTCATCTTGTCGTGCTTTGCGATAGAGGCAGTCGCCTTTTTCGGCGGCTTCTCACTCTTTTCGGCTCTCCTCACGCTGCTGCACCTCACGTGCCATACGATTGGTGGCATCCTGCTCGCGCTCGTCGTCCTGACCAAGGCGCACTACCAGTGGGCCTGGTATATCTTCGCCTTCTTTTCGGCGGTGCCAGCAGCTGCCGACCTGTGTGCGGTGATTTCAATGTGCATCCACCGAGACAAGCGCTGGTAACTTATGTGACTCCTGTGGTGTGCTCTGTGGGAGTTGCGCCGTTGTAAGTGTACGGTAGTATAAGCCCGGCGTGTGCGCATGCGGTTTAGTACGTTTAAACGTGTGTAAACGAACGCTGTGTGTAACACACGCCCTGGAGCGGAACCGGCCATCATCGGCGTTCTTGAGCGCGGCGCCCTCCTCTGCTCCCCGTCCGCCCGTGGCCTCTGGCACTGCCTTTGCCCCTGGCCCTGCCAGCACCTCGGCCACCGTCCGCAGCGCCCCCGCCGCCCCCGCCGCCCCCGCCGCCCCCGCCCCCGTCTCCGCCGCCTCCGCCGCCTCCACCGCCGCCTCCACCGCCGCCCCCGCCACCGCCGCTTCCGCCGCCTCCGCCGCCCGGCTTGCTGTTGCCGCCGCCCCTGCCTCGTCCGGTGTCCCTGCTGCGGTTGCGATCGCGTGGGGAGCACGACACGGCGGGCGGCGGAGCGGCGGCGGCTGCGCGGCCGCCCCGGTCAGGCACGCTGCCAATCAGTACCCGCTTGACCGCCACCGCCGCGGCGGGGTCGGCGCGTCGCCTCCTCGACTCGAGAAGGCTCGCGTCTGCTGCAAAGGCATCCTCTACCTGCGGTGGATAAGGTAAGGTAAGGTCAGGTGAATTTCTCCACTCCGCGCACACGCGGGGCAAGGGCCAGGCTAGTCCCTCGCGTCTCCACGTCTAGACGACAGGAGCCACACGGCACTAAACGCGCTGTGCCCGGTGCGCGTGGGTGAGCGCTTACACCACAGAGGTCGTGATCATAACCACCAACCACATCTCCCCTCATCTCCCCTCATCTCCCCAGAGGCCGTGCTCGCACTCGCTTTCCTGTGTGGCCCAGTGCTGCCATCTGACTGTCGCCGCCGCCTGTCCGCTCCTCAACTGTGCGTGCGAGACGCGGGGCTGTGCGGGTGCTTGTATGCACATGCGCCGGCTCCTGAGTGTTGGTTCGGACGGTCTTCACACCAGTGTGATGGGGCCCCCCACCTTCAGAGTGGTTTCTTTTTCCAGGGCGGAGTGTGCAGACGTCCCAGTATGGTGGCGCGTGGCGCGTGGCGCAAGTGCAGACGTGGGGCCAATGTCGGAGTGGTCAGCCGGGCCGTGCCGTACGAGGCGTGCGAGGAGAGGGAATGCCGCGGAGAGGAGTGCAGACACATGCGTGCCCTCTCTTGCGCTAGTCGGAGTACGAGACCGCGTCTTTCCCCTCTAGGCTCCTGCACAGTGACCGCTGTGGCGGCGGGCAGCAGCTCGTCGCAGAGTGTGCGGCCACCTGTTCACAGCTGCAGCTGTGAAGAGGCGCCGCTCACGCGTCTCGTCGCAGAGTCGGCGGGCGTCGCCGGCGTCGTCAGTCGGTGACTCGTCGGACTGCAAGCTGGAGTTGACCTAAGGGAAGGTACGGTACACTTCTCCACGTAAACGCACAACCCCGGGTACACTTCTCCACACACACACACGGAGCGGTGGTGGGGCAAGGGCCGGGGCAGCCCTCGCAACTCCACACCCAGACAGGGTTAGGGTTGGGGTCAGGGTCAGGGTTGGGGTCAGGGTTCGCCCGGTCACGAGGCGGGGGACGTCAGATCATATCTCCCCATATCTCCCCGGATCTCCCCAGATCTCCCCAGATCTCGTGCCTGCACGTGGAGCCGCTCGAGCAGCATCTGCCGGCGCGTCGCGTACTCGGACCGCAGACCTTGCCGATCCGGGAGGTGTGTCAGTCGTAGTCCATTTGCCCTCTCGCATTTGCGCGTGCGTGCTAGCCTCGCGGCGAGTAGCTGTGCTAAAGTCCCTCGCCCTCTGAGTGAGCCGCGTGTGCGTGCCCCTTCCCCGATGTCTCATTGTTTCTTGTCGCGGACCGTCGTTCAAGGCGCCGAGCGCCGCCACTGCCTCCTCGCCGTACGCGCCCCGACAGAGGAGTGCGCCACCTGTTCACAGCTCGACCTGTGAAGAGGCGCCGTTCACAGCCACAGCCTCTGCGCCGCCGGCCCCGAGAGAGAGGAGCGCGCCGCTGTGCGTGGCAGTCGCAGTGTCCGCCGCAGAGCAGCCGTCATCGGCGAGGGTGTCGGCGGCCGACCGCAGACGCGCGAGCACTGCACCCACCGTCTCGTGGCTGCCTGGGCTGGACAGGCCCAACGCAGCGGCACAGCTGAGCAGCGCCGACCGCTCGTCCAGCGGCAACTCGACCAGCAGTGCGGCTTCCGAGGTGGCCGGCGAAGCGGTGGCGCCGCCATCCGTCTGCGCCAGAATGCGATGCGCGTGCACCAGAGAGACCAGCGTGGTGATGGCTGCCGCGCGAGCGGCGATGTGGGATGGCTCTGGCGAGGCCATCTCTGCGGAGACCACCTCCGCTGGCAGCAAGCCAATCAGCCGGCACCTCACCGCGGCGAAGAACTTGTCCTGCGAACAGAGGAGGCTGTGCAGGTGCGCCTCGGACGTCGGCAGCACGCTGGCGAGAGCAGCGGCGGCTTCCTCCATACACAATGCTTTCCAAAGAAATCCCACGCGCGCGGCCCTGGATGTGAGGTTACTGACTTGTAGTGGGAGTGGCTGGTGTAAATTACTTGTGTGTTAATGATTAATTATTAATAGTATGTATCCCAGAATTCCGTTGGGGGGAAGTATTCAGTCGAGGGTAGTGAGGGTCCAGCTGGGTGGTGTAATTACTTATTTATTAGTTAGTGATCAGGATAATAATTATTAATTATTAATCATCGAGCGGCGGCGCGGCGCGGCGGCGGGCGGCGCGGCGGGGCGGCGCGGCGGCGGGCGACGCGGAGCGGGGCGGCGCGACCATCAGCAGACGCCCAGGCCTTTGGCTGCTGGAGCTCGGCAATGGCCGCGCCGCCCTCGACTCAAGGGGCTGCCTTCCACGCGTCGCTGCTCAGGCCGGGGGAGGGCGGGAGACCTCCCGTTCCTCGCGCAACGGGAGCAGGCCCCTCCTTGCCCGGTCTGCGAAGCAGGGCGGTGGTCGTGCCACCTCCGCTTCACAACGACCACGCCGCAATCGTCGCCGGCGCGCGACACGTTTCCGTTGGCGGGACTGTCCTGGTCGAGAGTGTGTGCCGCCGAGGCGGGACCACTCGGGGACAGTGCTGGCGGGACGCGGCTTGGGAGACGACTCCCGCGAAAGCACGGGTGGCATCCGTGGCGTGGGGCTCGCCTCCGAAAAGTCGGGCATAGCTCTCCCCGCAACTCTCTTGCTAACACGCGCGCCCCACCGAAACTGTGGTGGGCGCGCTGCGGCCGAACGTCTACCTCCGTCATAGTGCCACGACGTGCGGCCTAGATTTAGCACACGCGCCTCAGCTTGCATACACTCATACATTGGATTGTCATCGCCTGTGAGTGCGAGAAGGGCTAGCCGCAGGCAGCTAGCCCATGAGGAGAGCGTCCATAGACACCTCACTAGACCCCACATACGGTCTCGTCCGTGCCTCGCAGGCCGGTGAGATTGCTAGAGGTGGAGCAAGCTGCTCTAGCCTCACATGTCACTTGCTGTCGTCTGTTGTTTGAGTTGTGCCCTTGTTTGTGCCCTTGGCACCGTGGAGTGCTGGGGGGGGCGACAGGGAGGATGTGGCCCTGAGTTATGTGTACGCCAACTCAGGGTGTGTGGCAGCCAGCTGGCTGTGTGTCTTGTGAGCCTGTTTGTGTCTGTGTGTCGCTCGTGCGTGTCGTCATCATCTGTCCAGCGTCCACCCATACCGCGTTGGTGTCCAGTCCGAGCCTGGCTGTTCTTCACCTTTCTACCTACCTACTACTGACTGCACTCCAAGTGCTCCAAGCAGGTCAGTGCACGGAGTTGCCCCTTCTCCGTGTGAGAGAGAGAGATTTTTAGCAATACCAAACAACTCTAACACTCACACGTAATTTGGGGCCTTGAGCCCTGTTCACGCGCGCGCGAGACGTGCAGACAGGGTTGCCAGGTGAGAGCGAATGGCGCGGTTCACGCCTCGCGTTCCGTGTGATGTGTGCGTGCGTGTGTGTCTTGTCTTGTGGTTCTGTGTGTCGCTCCTGTGTGACCGTCATCGCCCGTCTAGCGTCCACCCATACCGCGTTGGTGTCCCAGTCGTTGGTCGGACTGTGTTTCGCCTTCCCATCAATGTTTTGTATAAAATGAACTCGGGGGCACGGGACGCGGCACAAACGGGGCACAAACGCCAGGCTACAAAGACGGGGAGGCACGTAGTGACGCAGGGGAGTCTAGGCGACGGCGGCGTCCTCCGACGCCGCGGCGAGCCTGAGCTCGGTCGCAATCTCTTCCGCCGCCGCATCAATGTTTGTTACATTGAGGTGATGTGGAAAAAGAAAGAAAGAAACCACACAACCCAAGGGTGATGTGGAGTCTGGCCGGCGGCGGGCGGCGGGACGGACGTTCTATCTATCTATCCTGTCAACCGATTCAATGGGCGAGCCGTACCGCGTAGGGTCGCTCGCGGCGGAGCTGCGAGGCGACCGCGCGGCGGTGCTCGAGGCCGTGCGCCGGAACGGCCGCGCCTTGATCGACGCCTCGGCGGAGCTGCGAGGAGACCGCACGGTGGTGCTCGAGGCCGTGCGCCAGCAAGGCGTGGCCTTGGGTTCCGCATCGGTGGAGCTGCGAGCAGACCGCGCGGTGGTGCTCGAGGCCGTGCGCCAGAACGGTGAGGCCTTGCGGTCCGCCGCGACGGAGCTGCGAGCAGACCGCGCGTTGGTGCTCGAGGCCGTGCGCCGGAACGGCTTCGTCTTGCAGGTCGCGTCGGCGGAGCTGCGAGGAGACCGCGAGGTGGTGCTCGAGGCCGTGCGCCAGAGCGGCTTGTCCTTGCAGTGCGCCGCGACGGAGGTGCGAGGGGACCGCACGGTGGTGCTCGCGGCCGTGCGCCAGCAAGGCAGCGCCTTGCAGGACGCCTCGGCGGAGCTGCGAGGAGACCGCGAGGTGGTGATCGAGGCCGTGCGCCAGAACGGTTGTGCCTTGAAGTTCGCCACGGAGGAGCTGCGAGAGACAGACTTCGAAGTGGTCCTTGAGGCCGTGCGCCAGAACGGCTTGGCTTTGCGGGATGCCAGGCGGCGAGGAGACCGCGCGGTTGTGCTCGAGGCCGTGCGCCAGAACGGCTTGTCCTTGCAGTTCGCGACGGACCGGCTACGTGGAGACCTTGATGTGGTGCTGGAGGCCCTGCGCCAATGCCCAGAGGAAACCGACAGGGTGTTGCAGCTTGCTGCGCAGGAGGTGCGGAACGACCCGGTGCTGCAGCCGCAATACGTCGTCAACAACTGCCTCGCCGGGAGTGGGGCACGAGCGCCTGTGTTTTGCATCTCCTCCTTGGCGTGGGCGCTTGATGAGGGCAAGGACGCGATCAAAGGGGTGACGCGCAGTCTCAGCGGTGTGGAACAGTCTTTCATGTTTGGCGAGAAGGCAACGCTTGGCGACCTGGCTGCAGCCCTTGTCGCATGCATGCATGGTGAGGAGGCAAGTACCCTTGTCTCCTTGACCTTGCCGCAGGGCAGCATGGTACAGCCCTCGCAGATGTTGACACCCTTGACCGCCTTCTTCTGATGAGGTTGCATTAGGCCCCTCGAGAGGTGTAGAGTTGCAGCTGCAACAGTATGTTCTCCGGAGAATGCAGCAGCTGCCGAGGGGGAAAATGGGGCTCATCATAC
Source organism: Emiliania huxleyi CCMP1516 (assembly GCF_000372725.1). Classification (NCBI taxonomy): domain Eukaryota; phylum Haptophyta; order Isochrysidales; family Noelaerhabdaceae; genus Emiliania; species Emiliania huxleyi. The sequence goes on from NW_005200417.1 coordinate 784,580, forward strand.
CTGCCGGTTATGACCTCGCATTTGGATAGGGCAAAGTCGGGGGTTGCTTGAATGATTGAAGATGACGCGCTCAATGTGTGTGTGTGTGTGTGTGTGTGTGTGTGTGTGTGTGTGTGTGTGTGTGTGTGTGTGTGTGTGTGTGTGTGTGTGTGTGTGTGTGTGTGTGTGTGTGTGATTTTTAGCAATACCAAACAACTCTAACACTCACACGTCATTTGGGGCCTGGAGCCCTGTTCACGTGTTTTGTTTTGTGTGTGTGTGTGTGTGTGTGTGTGTGTGTGTGACTTCTCGAGGTTCTCGAGGTGGATATCCTTTGGCCGCGTTGGGTAGCGAGGATTGGTGTGACGCGATCCACGCAGGCGTGTGTCGAGGTCATGAAACACTAGATTTTGAGCTTGGAGCAGGCGGGGACATCGCTTCCAGGGAGGGGGGCGCACTTCTATGCACGCCCCACCCCACCCCTAGCAGAAACATTATGGCGCCGCCCGCGCGCAGCAGCGCAGCAGCAGCAGCAGCAGCAGCAGCACCGCCAGCCGCGGATTACAACCAGGCGGTCGGCGTCGCGGTGGACGCGCTGCTCGAGCGGGCGCCGAACCCGCGCCGCTGCGAGAGTGGCGAGGTCTTCAAGGGCCCGGTGACCGTGCTCGTAGATGTGAAGGACGAGAGCGGCGCAGTGATCGGTCAAGTCGAGCGCCCCATGACGCTGTCGGACGCGAAGAAGGCGAAGGGCGGCTTCCACGCCAGGGTCCAAGCCATCAACGCGTGGCTCGCCGCGGCGCAGCCCGATGTGCTCATCCCCGAGTACTGCGCCGGCTGGGCCGTGCCCGGCGTCTACCTGCGGACCGACAAGGACGGCAAGCGGAAAGACGAGTGCATGGCGGACTTCCCGGAGAAGCGGTGGAGCGGCGAGTGGTGGCGCTTCTGGCGGGAGCACATCGAGCCGGTGATCGCCGGCAAGGTTCCGGGACCCCCGCGCAAGTCGGTGTACCGGAAACTGTCCGATCTGCGGGAGGGTCCGGCGCCGGCGCCCGAGAGTGCAGATGCGGCAAGCGGCCGCAGAGCCAAGCGGCAGAAGCTGGGCCCGGCCGCGTCGGCAGGTGAATGTTTCAGCCCTGCTCGCCCGTAGATGAGCCAATCGCCCGCTAACGTCTGACCTGGCGCGCAGGCGCGGCCGGCAGCCATTCGGCAAGCGCAGCCGAGCCGCTCGTGGGCGCCGTGGTCCCGGTGCACGGGCCCGGTGAGGCGGAGGGCTTGCGCTTGCACCCGCCGGCGCCGGCGCAAGCGGCGGTGGCGGCGGCGCGGGCTGAGCGGGCCGAGCCGCCACCCGCCGCCGCGTCCCCGCGGCGCCGCACCAAGGCCGGCAGCGGCGGAGGCGGCGGAGGCGGCGGCGTGAGCGGGAGCTGCAGCGGCGGGAGCGGGAATGGCGCGAGCGTCGGGAGCGGCGAGAGCAGCGGAGGCGGCGAGTACGAGGCTCCGGCTCCTCCTCCCCCAGCGGTGGTGGGGGCGGCGAGGGCAGCGGAGGCGGCGGCGGTGGCGGAGGCGGCGGCGGCGGCGGAGGCGGCGGAGGCGGAGGAGGCGGAGGAGGCGGAGGCGGCGGCGGCGGCGGAGGCGGCGGAGGCGGAGGAGGCGGAGGAGGCGGAGGCGGCGGCGGCGGCGGAGGCGGCGGAGGCGGCGGAGGCGGCGGAGGCGGCGGCAGGACAGCAGGCTGCGCAGGAGCCGCTAGTCGCCGAGGCGGAGGGCTTGCGGCTGCACCTCTCGAGCAGCAGTGCCACCGGGTACAAGGGCGTGTCCATAGAGCGCGGTGTGTATGGCTCGCGCTTCCAGGCGAGGCACACGGTGGATGGTAGACAGGTCCGCTTCGGCTCCTTCGGCACGGCGATGGAGGCGGCGGTGGCGTATGCGCGGGCGGTCGGGGAATACACGCCAGCGCTGGCAGCCGAGCCAGCGGCTGTGGCTGCAGAAGCGGAGGTGGTTGCAGAAGCAGAGGGCTTGCGGCTGCACCTCTCCAGCAGCAGTGCCACCGGGTACAAGAACGTGTGCAACAATGGCTCGCGCTTCCAGGCGAGGCGCTGGGTGGACGGTAGACAGGTCTGCTGCGGCTACTTCGGCACGGCGGTGGAGGCGGCGGTGGCGTATGCGCGGGCGGTCGGGGAATACCAGCCTCCGGCTCATCCTTCTCCGGCGGTGGCTGCAGAAGCGGAAGGCTTGAGATTGCACCTCTCCAGCAGCAGTCCCACCGGGTACAAGGGCGTGCAGCAGCGCCCCTCCGGCCGCTTCAAGGCGGGGCACAGGGTGGACGGTAGACAGGTCTGCTACGGCACCTTCGACACGGCAGTGGAGGCGGCGGTGGCGTACGCGCGGGCGGTCGGCGAGGCGCCGGGCCAGGCCGAGTTGGCGGCAGCAGCGGCGGCGAGGGCAGCGGAGGCGCAGGCTGTGGAGGCGGCTTGCAGCGCAGCGCGAGCCGGGTGCCCTGTCCAGGACACGTCCACGACACGTCCTGGCCATGCCCCGTAGGCAGCCAAGGCGGTGCGCGTCGCCAAGGCCGAGCAGCTGCGGCAGCTGCGGCAGCTGCGGGAGCAAAAGCGACGGCTGCAGGAGCAGAAGCCGCTGCTGCAGGAGCAGCGGAGGCGGGCCGCAATCGAGGAAGGGAGGCCCAGAAGCGGAGTACATCTTCTCGTATCCCAACCAGCGCTCGAGAGGACACGTACTCAGCCGTATTCGGCCGTCTTCCGCTGCTTTCGCTGTATTCGTAGCCCCTCGTATTCACGCGGTGCTACGAATGCACTGCACGAGACCGTCCTCCCGCCTCGAGGTTGCGTGTTCGCCACGTAGGACCAGAGGCGACTCTTCGAGGAGGTGGAGACACACGCACACGCACGCGCACACGCACGCGCACGCGCGCGCACGCGCACGCGCACGCACACGCACACGCACACGCACACGCACGCATCGCTCACCCACGCGCACTGGGCCTTGCACTTCTAGTGCCACGAGGCTCCCGTCTTCTAGACGTGGAGTCGCGAGGGTCGCCCCCCCTTGCCCCACCACCCTTGTGTGTGGAGAAGTTTGCCCTACCTCACCTTACCTAGGCGGCCAGCCGCCAGCGCCAGCCCCAGGCGGGCGGGGGCGGTGGGAGCGGCGGAGGGGGAGGGAGCGGCGGCGGGAGCGGTTGCGGCGGCGGCGGCGGCTGCGGTGGGTCCAGCAGCGGCGACGCAGGGTCGAGCGGCGGCATCGTCGACGTCGACTGCCCGTTGGACGCTCTCGTGGCGGCGGTGCTCGCTGGAGCCCCCCGCGCTGTGCAGGACCCTTGGGGCTGCCTTGGTTTGCAGCAGTTGACGGGCCGCGAGGCGAGCCGGAAGCGGTACCTGCAGCTGGTGCGGCGGCTCCACCCGGATCGGTGCGGCCACCCGCGCGCCGGAGAGTGTTTCGCGCTCGTCGAGGAGGCGTGGCGAGCCATCGAGGCGCGCGGGGAGGGCGGAAGGAGCGCCGGATAGATTCGGCGACGTTCACGTACCGTTTACCCCGAAAGTGGCCACTGAACATCTTATGCGCCATGCGACACACATACCTCCTCTTGGAAAAGTTATTTAGGATCACCCCCCTACCGCCGCCCAGTACGTGCTCCGCAGCTGAGCCCACGCACCCCACAGCAGCTCAGGGACACAATGAGCTCGCATACAAGTGCTGGTACGCACAGCTCGACGCGTACTCGAATGCTGCCACTGTCATTCTAGCCGGCGAGCGGCGGCGTCACAGCGTCGACTCTCGCATCGCGATGAGACGGACTGCTTGCCCAGACGCGCGCCTTGGCGCGCTCCTGTGGTGCAGGAGGAAGGTCAGCGGTCGTGCTGCGCAGGCCCGGCCGTCTGGCTGAAGGGAGCAGCAGCTGGCGCTCAACAGCAGCGCTGTCGAGCAGCGCAGCCACACCACACTCCCGCCAAACCACGTGTCATTTCGCGCCAAGATTTGGCGCCAAAATGGCACTTTAGTGTCCACCTAGCCACGTGGTCGCGGCCTGAAGCTCCAAGCTTCTGGGACTGAGGTCCCACATCGCTGGACTCCATTTGTGTGCAGGCGGCACCCTTCCGATCGTTCGCCGATATCCGAAACCGGGGTCGTACTAAATAACTTTTCCAAGAGGAGGTACTGACACATACCTCACACGTAAAGACGTGACACGCGACCCCCATCAGCATCACACGCCCATTCGGCGCCGACACACAAACGACAAAGACAAACGGCTACGTACCGGTGGCGTTTGATGAGGCTGGGGTCTGTCTCGTAGTTCAGGTGTTGATTTATGCACAAATCTATGTGTTGCGAGCGCTAGATGGCGAAATTTTCTTCGCCTCCGGCGGGGCCGCTCGCCGCGGGGCTAGAGAGGGACTTTTGTCGATGTCGGCTAGAAGTGCTGCACCTTTTTGAGAATTTCACCCCTTCCGACAGCTTCGCCGTGTCGAAGATCTGCTTGCAGAAGCCGCCGCGCGTCCCCTCATCTTTCGCGCGGTACGTCGGGAGTGAGGCCAGGAACAGCGCCTGGAAGCATTTATTTGGTGAGGGGCAGTGAGTACCACTGCTCGACCCAACACCACTTCTACTAGCGAGCGCACCTTTGCGACCGGCTGCTGATGCACTTCGACGACGGCATGGACGAGATCATCACGCTGCCCGACGAACGACACCGTGCGCCTGACCGGCGAGGCTGTTGTTGCGCGGTGCAAGTGTGCCCGGTGTGCTGTCCGGCCCGAGGCAGAGGATGGCGGCTGTACGCTGCCGCTTCCGCAGCCAGCGCGGCCGCGGCGGCGGAGCTAGCTAGCCCAGGGGGCGCCCTACCTAAACCGGGTCTAAACCTGGTATGTGTAATAGGGTCCCCCACCCAGGCCGACCCCTGTTTAGACCCAGTTTATCGTAAACAGGACTAATCTGGTTCATGTTCAGCGGTGGTCTAAACTGCGTCTAAATGGTTCGCCGTCACCTCATTCAAAGAATTTAAAGAAAAACCACCGGGTCGCGCCGTAGCGGGCCACAGCCCTCTCGCAGCCAAATGCCCGCACGCCCCAGGCTGGGCGCCCCGTCGCCCGGAGGTTCCCGTGCGACGACTCCGCCGCCGGCCGCCAATCCTGACGCCGGCGACACCATCTACGAGGCTGGCGGCGCGCTGCAGGGTTTGGATGCCGAGGCGCGCCGGCCGACTCCTCCGGGCCACCACCGCAGCACGAGCGACTGCATCGCCGGCGCGCTCGCCGTCTCGAGCAGCCCGCGCTACGACGGCGCACACGGCCACGGCGGCGCCTGCTCGGCGAGTGGCCGCGGCAGCGCGCTCGACGCGAGGCTCGCGTCGGAGCCCGACCTCGCCTCGGGGCGTTCGTCGGGCGCGGCGTCGCGCCCTTCGCTGCAGTCGCTTGTGGAGGGGGCGGAGGGCGGCGGGTCGCCCTGCGTGCGCGACGTCGAGCTGGCGCAGGCGCTCTCGACTCCGTCCGACCGGCTCGAGCCTCTCGCGGCGGCAGGAGGAGGGCACCGCTCGCGGCCTCACTCGGCGGTCCCCTCGACCTGGTCGAGCTCGACTCTCTCCGAGGGGGACGCCGGCTCTTGCTCCAACCCGTCTCCCTCGGACGCCAACACTGTCCGGCTGCGACCGCCTCAAGGCGAGGCCAGCCCGGGCGGAGACCGCGCCACAGGCCGCCTGGCCCAGCTGCGGCTCCCTCCTTCGGTGCACGACTCCACCGCCCCCGCGGCAGCCGCCCCCGCGGCAGCCGCCGCGCAGAGCTCGTCGCGCGGGTCCGCCGAGCAGAGGCGCGAGGCGAGTGAACTACTCGCTACGACAAGAGAGCCTCCCCTTCATGGACGCATGTAGGTCCGCCGAGGAGAGGCGCGAGGGGCCGCTGTGGCGGTCCGGCAGCGCGGATGGGCCGAGGATGGTGCCGGCCTCCTCCTCGACGGACGCGCTGCCACGAGGGAGCCTGGCGGGCAGTGGGAGCGGGGCGGTGCTCTGGGGCGAAAAGGCGGGCGGCGGGGGCGCGGCGTCGCCAGCGCCGTAGTTTGCATCAGTGACTCTGAGTCCTGGCTGAGTAGGCGGGCGGCGGGGGCGCAAAGTCAGAGCGTGAGCGCGCGCTGCTTGCGCAGATCAAGCAGCTGGAGGGCCAGCTGGCCAAGGAGAAGCACAAGAAGAAGGAGGCGGCCAAGGCGGTGGCGCCCTCCGAGACCCGCAAGCGCCTCGTCGTCTGCACACAATGGCTGCCGTACCAAGTCGAGCGCACCGCCAGCGGCGAGCTGCGCGTGCTACCTTCGCCCGCGCGGTACGTCGCGGGGTACGCGACCATCAAGCGGCTCGACGTGCAGTGGGTGGGCGTGCTGTACAACGTCACGCTCTCGGCCGAGGAGCAGCCGGTCGCGCGGCGGCTGCTCGAGCCGTTCTCGTGCTTCCCGGTCTGCCTCGAGGAGGAGGAGCTGCGCTTTGCATGTCTGTGTTCGCAGCCATACTTCTTTGTTCTAGGTCTTCATCGAGGAGGAGCAGCTGCGCTTTGCATGTCTGTGTTCGCAGCCATACTTCTTTGTTCTAGGTCTTCATCGAGGAGGAGCAGCTGCGCTTTGCATGTCTGTGTTCGCAGCCATACTTCTGTTTCTAGGTCTTCATCGAGGAGGAGCAGCTTCGCTTTGCATGTCTGTGTTCGCAGCCATACTTCTGTGTTCTAGGTCTTCATCGAGGAGGAGCAGCTTCACTTTGCGGAGGAGATTGCAGCGGAGGTGCTCTGGCCGCTCTTCCACTACATCCCGCTGTCGATGCTCGACGCCGACATCGACATGGTGCACAAGCGGCGGGAGGGCTCCACCGCGCTCGCTAGCTGAGTATTCATCAACCCGTTCCCGTTACCACATGTAGGTGCACAAGCGGTGGGAGGGCTACACCGCGCTCAACACGCGCTTCCGCGACACCGTGCTCGAGCTGGCGCCCCTCCACACCGATTTGGTGCGGGTCCACGACTCCGACCTGGTGCTGCTGAGGAGTTGGTGATGAGCTCCCCGTTGACTGACGGCTAGGTCTGGGTCCACGACTACTACCTGATGCTGCTGCCGCAGATGCTGCGCGAGGCGCGGCCCGAGATGCGGATCGGCTAGTGACAGCGATCAGAACAGCAGCAGCTGGAGTCGTTTGTAGTAGCAGCAGCGGCGGCGGCGGCGGCGGCAGAAGCAGCAGCAGCAGTAGCAGCAGCAACGGTAATGACCAGAACGACACCATGGCAGGCGCGGCCAAAGATGCGGATCGGCTGGTTTCTGCACACGCCCTTCCCGTCGGCCGAGATCTACCACACGCTGCCGCACCGGAAGACGATCTTGCGCGGCGTGCTCGGCGCGAACCTCATCGGCTTCCAGATCTACGACTACGTCCGCCACTTCATGACTGCGTGCGCGTCGGTCCTCGGTCGCCGCCCACCGCACCACCCACGGACCTGAACCCAAGCTGGGTTCGGTACTCTGGAGGTATGGGACTAGGGACGGACGTCAACGTCGAGAGCACGTACATTTTGGACGCGCAGCAGCGGACGGCGGTCACGGTGGACGCCTTCCCTGTGGGAATCGACTGCGCGCACTTCCAGTCGCTGCTCGCGACGCGCGAGCTCAAGGACAAGGTCAGACGTCTCCCCATATCTCCCCATATCTCCCCATATCTCCCCATATCTCCCCACACTTCCCCGCCCCACCACCCCCGTGTGTGGACAAGTGTACCTTGCCTCGCCGCACTTCAGGTCATCGAGCTGCAGCGCCGCTTCGACGGGAAGAAGATCGTGCTGGGCATCGACCGCATGGACTACATCAAGGGCATCCCGCACAAGCTACTCGCCATCGACAAGTTCCTCTCCGCCCACCCGTCATGGGCAGGCAAGATCCAGCTGGTGCAGATCGCGACGCCGATTATGCGGGGCGACACGGCGCGCTACGTCAAGCTGCGGAACAAGGTGCACAAGCTGGTCGGCCAGATCAACGGCCGCTTCTCGACGCTTGCCCACGCGCCGATCCACTACCTCGACCAGCCCATCTCGCCTTGCGACGTCGCCGCGCTCTGCTTCCTGGCTGGGACGTGTCGAGCGCCACTGCCACGCACCAGACTCGTCTTCACGCCGCAGCTGTCCATAGGCGGACGTGATGATGATCACGTCGCTGCGCGAGGGGATGAACGCGAACGCCTTCGAGTACGTGGCTTGCCAGCAGCGCAACCGCGGAGTGCTCATCCTCTCCGAGTTTGCCGGATCCGCGCAGACGCTCGGCTCGGGCGCCATCCTCGTCACAACCCAACCACGGTCCACTCTCAAGGAATGGAGGACACGAGCACGGGGTAACAATCCTAGGCGCCATCCTCGTCAACCCCTTCAACACCGACGCGATGGCGCTCGCATTGTACGAGGCGTTGCTCATGCCGGCAGAGGACCGCGAGTGTGAATGGCGTCTCTTCACAGCCGCAGCTGTGAACAGGCGCTTCATATGCCGGAGGCGGACCGCGAGGAGAGGCACCACAACATGAACGAGTACGTGCAGCGCTTCACGCTGCAGTACTGGTCCGACGACTTCTCGACCTAATTATTAATTAAGTAGTTACTAATTACTAATAATTAATAATTAGGTCCGACGACTTCTCGACCGAGCTGATGACGCAGGAGGACGCCGACCACGAGCTGCTCTCGCTCGAGCTGCCCGAGCCGCTGCCGCGGAGCGAGCTGCTCGACTCGTTTGCAAAGTCATTATTAGTTATTAATCATCAATTAATTAATTAACAGGAGCGAGCTGCTCGACTCGTTTGCAAAGTCAATTATTAGTTATTAATCATCAACTAATTAATTAACAGGAGCGAGCTGCTCGACTCGTTTGCAAAGTCGAGCCGCCGCCTCATCCTGCTCGGCCTCCTCGGCGCGCGCCTCAACCTCTCGGACCCCCCCCCCCCCCCCAAGGAGATGCCAGCGAGAGGGGTTGCGGACGGGCTGGTGGCTCACTAGGCACGCTCATCAACTACTCGGACTTCAAGGAGATGCACCCGCTCAGCGACAAGCTCTGGGGCGACCTCCTCACCCTCGCCTCCGATCCGGGCAACTGCGTGGTCGTCATCACCGGCCGGGAGCGCGGGCTCGTCTCACAGTGGCTCGGAGACCTGCCGGTGTGGGTGGTGGCCGAGAACGGCGTCTTTGTGCGGCTGGGCGGGCCGTCGACGGAGTGGGCCTGCCCGCTTGAGCCGGTCGAGCCAAACAACGACTGGAAGGCGTGCATCACGCCGGTGCCAACTCGGTCACTTGACTCGGCCATTCGTCCGTGACAGAGTCGGTGAATGAGCAGGCGTCTATCAAGCCGGTGCTCAAGTACTTTGAGGAGCGCACGCCCGGCTCCATCACCGAGTTCTAACCCTAACTCTAACCCTAACCCTAACCCTAACCCTAACCCTAACCCTAACCCTAGGAGCGCACGCCCGGCTCCATCACCGAGTCGCAAGAGCACACGCTGACCTGGCACTACCGCGACTCGGATGAGGACTTTGGCGAGATCCAGGCCTCCGACTTGCAGCTCCACCTCAAAGAGGTGCTCGGCAGCCAGCTGTTGCCTCGGCCACATCTCGGGATTACTCTCGGCTGTGTCTCGGCAAGGTGCTCGGCAACCAGCCCGTCGAGGTCTTCCTCGACTCGAAGATGGTGCAGCTGCGCCCGTACGGCGTCTCGAAGGGCGCGGCGCTCGAGGCGGTGCTGGAGGCGTGCGCACGCTCGGCCCGCGAGTCGTCGCCCAATGAATCGCCCAATGAGTGTCCCAAGATGAGCCGCCCACGCAGTGCTGCAGACGCAGCCCCTCTCTGTTGACTCTCCGTTGCCTCTCCGTTGCCTCAGGCGTGCACGCTCGGCCCGCGCGACCTCGCGTCCGTCCCGTCGACGCGGAGGAGCAGCTCCCCTCCCCTACCCCCACGGTACCCGGACCCATCCCCTACCCCCATGGTACCCAAAACCTAGGGAGCGGACGGATGACACCACGGCGCGGCTGGAGCGCGAGTCAAACACCTCTTCGCTGCACGAGCTGTCGGAGGACCTCGCCACGGCCGCCGCCGCCGCCGAGGCGCCGCTGACGCAGGAGGCGCTCGCCGCCGCCGCGGGCGCCGCCGAGCGCCTCCCCCTGGACTTCGTGCTCTGCCTCGGCGCGCACTCGATGCGAGACGAGGACCTGTTCGGCGAGTTGCTTCCCGAGGAGGGGGGGGGGCTTGCGAGCAGCGTCTCTTCACACCTCCAGCTGTGAACAGGCGGCCTGCTGCCCAAGGAGGGGGAGGACCGCGAGGAGTACATGGAGCACCTCCCCGCGGACGCCAAGCACGTGTGGACTTGCCGGGTGGGGAGGCAGCCAAGCCAAGCCCGCCACTACGTCGACGACGAGCGGGAGGCGGCGGCGCTGCTCGCGCAGCTGGTCATCAGCCATTAGTGAGTCATCCGCGAGTAATGAGTCATCAGGCGGCGGCGCTGCTCGCGCAGCTGGGCGCGGCCACCCGCATCGGGCAGGAGAAGGAGCGCGAGCAGGCGGCCGTGCAGCTGCAGCTGGACGAGGCCATCCGTTTCACTAGCAGCTAATGGGTTTGGTGAATGAGCAGGCGGCCGTGCAGCTGCAGCTGGACGAGGCGGCCGCCGCGTCCATCGACGGCGACGCGGTGGGGGAGCGCGCGGCGGCGGCGGCGGACGAGCAGAGCCTTCGCAGCGCGCTCGAGTGCATGGACGAGATCGAGGAGCAAATCTCCGGGTTCCAGTTCTCGCCCCTCTCTCCCCTCGGCTATGGCGAGTGTGCTCAGCAGTTGTGGACTGCGCCACGCCTCAGGTTCCAGCTCGCCTTCTTCCTCGACTACGACGGCACCCTCACCCCCATCGTCGAGAACCCGTCCGAGGCGAAGCTGCACGAGGAGCCCTTCCCGCCGCCCAGAAACAAGAAACATCGGCGGGGCCGCTTTTCTTTTTTAGGCGAAGCTGTCCGAGGAGGCGCGGTCGGTGGTGCGCGCGCTCTCGTACCGTTTCCCGACCGCGATCGTCTCGGGCCGCGCGCGGGCGACCGCGCAGGGCCTGATGCAGCTAGACGGGCTCTACTACGCCGGCTCGCACGGCTTCGACATCCTCGGCCCGGACGGCTCGAACTACAAGATGGCGGAGTCCTTCCGGCCGTCGCTCGAGGAGGCCAAGGTGAAGCTGGAGGAGCAGCTCGCGCACATCGCGGGCGCGCTCGTGGAGGACAACAACTTCTCCGTCTCGGCGCACTACCGCATGGTGGCGGCGGAGGAGCGCGCCGGCGGCGCCACCGCGGACGGCGCCTCTTCACACCTGGGCTGTGAACAGGTGGCGGAGGAGGAGCGCGAGGCAGTCAACGAGGCGGTCGAGCGGATCGTGGCGGAGATGCCGATGCTGCGGCGCACGTACGGCAAGATGGTGTACGAGCTCCGGCCGTCGGCAGAGTGGGACAAGGGCAAGGCCGTCGAGTGGCTGATCGAGAACTGGATCAAGCGCTCTTGCGAGCTGCCCGTCTTCCCAATCTACATCGGCGATGACGTGACCGACGAGGACGCCTTCCGGGTGATGGGCGGCCTCGGCGGCTTCGGCATCATCGTGTCCGACTTCCCTCGCCTCATCACCGACACCGCCGCGTCGTACGCGCTGCGCTCGCCGCTGGAGGCGCTGCACCTCCTCGACCACTGCGCCTTCTCTCGGAACCGTCTCGGAACCGTCTCGGAACCTTTCTTCAGGTGCTGCACTTCCTCGACCACTTCGCCTTCTCGTCGCCGAGCGCGCCGCCGAGCGAGCGGATCAGCGCGCTGGTGGCGGGCGGGTCGGCGGCCGAGAGCGAGAGCGAGGCGTCGCCGTTTGTGGAGAGGAGGACTCCGGCTGAGAGGTACTCGGAGAGGTAGAGAGGGCGGCGCAGTCCGCAGCGCAGAGAGAGCGTGCGCGTCTTGTTGTACGACAGTACCGTGGTCACAGAGGTCCGTTTGAGATTGTGAGGAGTGAGCGTTTTGCTGTCCCGCCCGGCCTCCTGAGTCCTGTCTATTTGTGTGCTCCCGTCCGTCTCCCGACTCCCGTAGAGATTCGTGCTTTGCGAGTTGCGACGTTGTCACGCGTCGAAACGTGTAGAAACAAGGATGGACAGCGAGCGCGCCAGTCAGAGGCCAGACCCAGAGAGCGCCGGCCGGCGTGCGGCGTGGCATTTGCCTTTTGGTTTTGCGCTGGCCGCTGGCAGCGCCGCGCTGTGGCAAGTGGCATGCGAATGTGCGAGCTGTGGGGGCGGCAATAAGCAACTTCCAACTACCTACCGTGCGTGTCCTCTACCCTGGAGATGAAACCTTCAGTCTGTCGGTATTCGACACATGTGGCGTGCCGGGCACATGGTCGGGTACACGAAGCACCTATTCGCAGGCATGCGCGGAGGTGAGGAGACGATGACCATCGGCCCCTGTGTCGCGAGGTGTATGGTTCTTGCACTTGTGCAAGATTGGGCGTCTTCTGCAGCAGTCCCTTTGATGGGAGGCCCCAGGGTGGGGGCCACCTCGAACCCCTGGCCAGGGATTCGAGCGGAGGGTGCCCCGGATTCATCTATCCGTTGGGCCCCGGCACCTATTTTAGAACTGATCACTTTGCGCAGCAACCGTCGGCCGCCGCTTTTTAGCTGGACGGCAGTACGCTGCGCCGTCGCTCTGTCGTGCACGCTCTCGTGCCTCGTTGTTGTGACACGGGAGTAGAGTCGAGAGGTAGCCCTCGACGAGACGACCGGCGCTGCGATGCCAGACCTCGCCGCCGCCGAGCTCAGCATTCCGGCCGAGCAGCACCCCGATCCCGCAAAGCCACTGGTGATACCCGTCGACTCAGCAGTGGTAGGCTCTACCCGGCGCTTCATTCCGTGGTCTGCGGTGGGCAATCCGGCCTTCCTCAATCTGCCCCCTCCTCCAGGGATGCAACCGTCGTGGGTCCAGATTCCGCAGTGGGTCGCCATCAGTGCACTTCTCCCGTTCTGTGAGCCCGAGCCCGCTGTGGCCACCTACTTTGACAGACTCAGCGTCTTGCGGCTGGCCGTATTGGCCGCGGCTTGGCGCCGCATCCTCGGTGCCTTGTCCGACCTCGGCGTGTTCGGCATGGTGCATGTGGATGAGGATACGTTCCGTACGGTGTGCGTCCAGGCTCTGCACTCCCGTTAAATCCCGGTGCCCGAGCTCCTTCTGCAGTGGGGCGACTTGGGGTACTCTGAGGCGATCGTACCCTTGGGGTACTCTGAGGCAGCACTTGGAGCACTTGGAGTGCAGTCATCAACCTCACATCCAGGGCCGGGGAGCTGAGAAGCGCACCCAGCGAGCCGGATGATCGGCATCGGGCTACGGGCTAGAGAGCCCTGACCCCTAGCTAGGGGGGGTGCGCATTCGCAGGGCAAGGGCCTTAAAGTAAACACGGGTCTCCGAGGGTTAGCTCCGCGCTCCAGGTTTCCCCTAGCAGCAGAACGCCCCCTCTACTCGGAGCTAGAATACTCTCCGAGGGTTAGTTCCGTGTACCAGGTTTCCCCTTAACTGCAGAACGCCCCCTCTACTCGGAGCTAGTGATACGAGAATACGTACTGCCCCCACGCAGTACCAGTACTACTCGACGATAATACAAGAATACGCAGCTGCGAAGTACCTATAAAGAAACAGCGAGGTAAAGTTCGGCGGCTATGATAAACCGAAAGTTGTCGTAAAACGCGGGCGAAAGCAAAGCAGAGGGCGGGCGCTTTTTGCCGCAGCGATGCCCGCAGCCTGTCGAGCAGCTTCCGCGGCGCCCATGCGCCGCGGGGTTGACCGACAGCCGCGCCTCTCGCGCCTCCCGTGCCACGCACGGCGACGCGCACCCTGCGCGCCAGTCGGCGCATTGGCAGTACTGCACCAGCCAGCACGGCGTGGAGCAATGCATCCAGGGCATTGTGCTGGGCGCCAACCAGCATGCCTCAGGACAGAGCAAGGGAGCATGCTGCGCACCCTGGCGCAGCGCCAGCTCGCCTCCAAACAGGCACTCTCACCACTGCACAGCCGCCCACGAGCGCCCGCAGCTGCACTGCTCAACACTGAAGCTCAGGAGCCTCCCCTTGTTGTCGCAGCTTTGTGCAGTGCAGCGTGCGAGCAGCGCAGCGCCAGGCCGACCCCTGGCACGCCCGGGCGGCTGTGGGACGGAGGCCCAGCTGGCGGGTGCATTCACAGCGAGCCCGCGGGCTTGGAGACCCAATCAGACAGCACTCCCCACAGCAAAAGAGCAGACGTGCCGCTGTGAGCATCGCTGAGCAGCACCAACGACCGCTTGCGGGGTCGCCGCAGGCCGGCGCCAAGCTGCATCTGACGCCGGCATGCCGTTCAAACCCCGGCACCAAGCGCCCGCGGGAATGGGAGACCGCCTGCCCAGAATTAAGATCGGCCGCGCACTGCTCTGGCTCCACCATGCCACCGCCCATGAGATCTCTGACGCACGTGTGATGAGCCGCCGTTCAAAAGCGACTGTACTGTGCGGAGCGCGGAGCGCACTTCGATGGCAAAGTGGGTGGCGCGGAGGATACGGCGCGTACACATGAGCGTGATTGGTTGAGTGAGCATGCCCAGATGGCCGGCCGGCCGGGCTACCGCCCCTCGACGGGCAAAAACAGGAATCAGGAAACGAGAGTCCGGCCGGGTTGCCAAGAAATCGGCGGGCGAGAAAAATCCGTTCCGTTATCCAAAAGAAACCGCAACCGCGCGACAGAATCTGATAAGGCGAGAATCGGACGGACAGAATCAGATCGATTAGGCAGAAACGGAAGCTGGGTGAGGAATCCTGCCCGGAGGCTGAGTGCGTGGAAAGGGGACGGGCAGAATCAGATCGAGTAGGCAGAACCGGAAAAGGAGAGTGAGAATCAGAAGAAACGGACACGAATCCCTCTCGAGCCTCCGCATACAGAATCCTGTCTTGGGTGGCAGAATCGCTAGTGCAGAATCCTCAGGCGTGGACAGGGTTCTCCAAGACTGACTACTCTGCGGAGGTTGAGACTCGCGCCGAGTATGTGGGCGGGACCACCGTGGCGCGCGACTGAGTAGCCGAGCAGCGATGCTCGCGAGCCCTCCGCGCCTCCTCCCCGTTTCCGTGGTTTTATGCTTGCACGGCCGCGATCGTTTCGCCTTTCGGCTCGCGTACAGTACTGTGGACTCTTGCGCTCGTTTTCTAAATAAAATGAGTGGGTGCCCCTCCCCGACCAAAGAGCCAGAACCCAGGCAAATTGTGAGTGCCAGAGATGCACGGCCGTGGTTCGCCTGGAGGACGCGAGCTTAGCAGCGGCGCAGGATCCCCGAGCTGCTCTGACGCGGCCGTGCTAGCGGCTGATCGAGGCGAGGAGAAGGCGGTGCTGGAATGGCTCGACGGCGGCGGGCGGGCCGACGCAACGTGCGAGAGAGGCGGCGTGAGCGGCATCACGCTGCTGATGATCGCCGCCAGCAACGGCCACGAGCAGGTGGTCGAGCTGCTGCTGCAGCGCGGGGCGAAGGTCAACCTGCGGGACAGCGTCGGTGGCACCGCGCTGACGCTAGCCGCCGGCCGAGGCCACGAGCGGGTGGTCGACTTGCTGATACGGCGCGGCGCTGAGGTCAACTTGCAGAGCAGCAACGGCGTCACCGCGCTGATGCTCGCCGCCAACGGCCACGAGCGGGTGGTCGAGTTGCTGCTGCGGCACGGCGCTGAAGTCAACCTGCAGAGCAGCAAAGGCTTCACCGCGCTGATGCACGCCGCCCTCTTCAACCAGCCCGCCGTCATGCGGCGCTTGCTGCGGGCGGGCGCAGACACGGCGGCGCGCGCTGAGAACGGCAGATCAGCGCTGCAGTGGGCCAAGGAAAAGGGCCACGCCGAGTGCGTCAAGGTCTTGGCTGAGGCGGCGGCGGAGGGCCGGGCAGGGGCGGGCGGCGCTTCGTCGGGCGCGGCAGCGGCAGCGGTGGATGCGCCGCTGCTCGGCCAGCGAGTCGTGCTCGGCGGGCTCTCTTCCCGCCCCGAGCTGAACGGGCAGCGGGGCGTGGCTCGGAGCTTCGAGGGCGGGCGGTACGCTGTGGCACTCGAGGGCGGCGGCGAGAGCGTGCGGGTGCGGCCGGGCAATCTGTCGTCGGCGGCGGCGGAGCGGGCGTCGAGCGGTGCCGCGGCAGCCCCCGATGCGGTCAGCGCAGCAGCGGAGCGCGGCGAGGAGGAGGCGGTGCTGGCGTGGCTCGACAGTGGCGGGCGGGCCGACGCGACGTACGAGAGAGGCGGCGTGAGCGGCATCACGCTACTGATGGGCGCCGCCATCCACGGCCACGAGCGGGTGGTCGAGCTGCTGCTTCTGCGAGGCGCGGAGATCAACCTGCAGAGCAGCGACGGCGGCACCGCGCTGACGCTAGCCGCCGACTACGGCCACGAGCGGGTGGTCGAGCTGCTGATACGGCGCGGCGCGGAGGTCAACCTGCAGAGGAGCGACGGCTACACCGCGCTGATGCGCGCCGCCGTCTTCAACCGCTCCGCCGTCGTGCGGCGCTTGCTGCGGGCGGGCGCAGACACCGCGGCGCGCAGTGCGAACGGCAAGACGGCGCTGCAGGTGGCCAAGGAGGAGGGCCACGCCGAGTGCGTCGAGGCGTTCCGGCAGCACGTCAAGGAGTCGGTCGTGGCGGGACAGCCCGCGGCGACGGCAGCCGGCGGCGCAGGCGCAGGCGGCGCTTCCTCCGGCGGCGCTTCCTCGGCTGGATCGAGAGTCGCGAAGACGCCATCTCCAGCGGTGGCGGCGGGGCGGGCGTCGAGCGGTGTCGCGGCAGCCCCCGAAGCGGTTGTGCAAGCGGCTGAGCGTGGCGAGGAGGAGGCGGTGCTGGAGTGGCTCGACAGCGGCGGGCGGGCCGACGCGACGTACAAGAGAGGCGGCGCGAGCGGCCTCACGCTGCTGATGGGCGCCGCCTTGTACGGCCACGAGCGGGTGGTCGAGTTGCTGCAGCAGCGCGGGGCGAAGGTCAACCTGCAGAGCAGCAACGGCGGCACCGCGCTGACGCTAGCCGCCGGCCGAGGCCACGAGCGGGTGGTCGAGCTGCTGCTTCTGCGAGGCGCGGAGATCAACCTGCAGAGCAGCGTCGGTGGCACCGCGCTGACGCGGGCCGCCAGCGGTGGCCACGAGCGGGTGGTCGACCTGCTGGTACGGCGCGGCGCTGAGGTCAACTTGCAGAGCAGCAACGGCGTCACCGCGCTGATGGTCGCCGCCAACGGCCACGAGCGGGTGGTCGAGTTGCTGCTGCGGCACGGCGCTGAAGTCAACCTGCAGAGCAGCGAAGGCTGGACCGCGCTGATGCTCGCCGCCCTCTTCAACCAGCCCGCCGTCATGCGGCGCTTGCTGCGGGCGGGCGCAGACACGGCGGCGCGCGCTGAGAACGGCAGATCAGCGCTGCAGTGGGCCAAGGAAAAGGGCCACGCCGAGTGCGTCAAGGTCTTGGCTGAGGCGGCGGCGGAGGGCCGGGCAGGGGCGGGCGGCGCTTCGTCGGGCGCGGCAGCGGCAGCGGTGGATGCGCCGCTGCTCGGCCAGCGAGTCGTGCTCGGCGGGCTCTCTTCCCGCCCCGAGCTGAACGGGCAGCGGGGCGTGGCTCGGAGCTTCGAGGGCGGGCGGTACGCGGTGGCGCTCGAGGGCGGCGGCGAGAGCGTGCGGGTGCGGCCGGGCAATCTGTCGTCGGCGGCGGCGGAGCGGGCGTCGAGCGGTGGCGTGAGAGTCTCCGATGAGGTCGTGGCAGCGGCTGAGCGAGGCGAGAAGAAGGCGGTGCTGGCGTGGCTCGAGGGCGGCGGGCGAGTCAACGCGACGTACGAGAGAGGCAAGAGGAGCGGCATCACGCTGCTGATGGGTGCCGCCTTCTACGGCCACGAGCAGGTGGTGGAGATGTTGCTGCGGGGCGGGGCAGAGGTCAACCTGCAGGACAGCCGCGGCTTGACCGCGCTGATGTGCGCCGCCGTCAAAGGCCACGCGCGGGTGGTCGACTTGCTGATACGGCGCGGCACTGAGCTCAACCTGCAGAGCAGCAACGGCTTCACCGCGCTGATGGACGCCGCCTACTGGAACCGCCCCGCCGTCGTGCTCCGCTTGCTGCGAGCGGGCGCAGATGCTGGGGCGCGCACCACGAGCGGCAAGACGGCGCTGCAGCTGGCCAAGGAGAATGGCCACGCCAAGTGCGAGCGCGCCCTCGAGACGGCGGTCGCAGAATCAGCCGAACAGGCCGCGGCGGCCGCACGCGAGGCGGCAGCGGCTGCGGAGGCGGCAGAGGCGCGCGATGCTGCCGAGGCGGCGCTGCGCGAGGCGGTTGAGGCGTGCGAGCGAGGCGACGCCGATCTCGAGGCGCTCAAGGCGGCAATCAACGCGAACACCGCCCAGGTTGCCGACGGCTCGGAGGCGTTGCGGGCGGCGCGGCGGCTGCGCGACGAGCTGGCGGAGCGAAAGGTTCGCGAGGCCAGGGCGCTGAAGCGGCAGCGGCAGAAGGAGGAGAAGGCGGCGGCGGCGGCAGCGTGGGCGGCGGAGCGGGCGGCGGAGCAGGCGGCGGAGCAGGCGGAGGAGGCGCGGGCCGCAGAGCAGGCGCGAGTGGCGGAGGAAGCGGATCGGGTGGTAGCAGAGGCTGCGGCGGCGCGGGCGGCGGAGGAGGCGGAGGCGGCGTCGCGCGCAAGGGGGGAGGCAGAGGCGAGGGTGAGGGAGGAGGCGGCAAGGGAGAGGGAGGAGGCGAGGATGAGGGCGCAGGCGGAGGCGGAGGCGGCGGCTGTAGAGGCGGCAGTGGCGGCCGTGGCGGCGGCGGAGGCTCAAGAGGCGGCGGCAGCGGAGGCGGCGGCAGCGGCGGCGGCGGCGAGTGTCGCCGCCCTCGCCGCCGCCGCCGCGCCGCCCGCCGCTGTCCCTCTCGACGAGCTCATCGCGGCGACCGACGGTTTTGCCGAGGCGCGCACGGTGGGCGAGGGAGGTTTTGGGCGCGTATACTGCGCCGACGCGCTGCCTTCGCTCCCGCGCGTCGCTTGCGGGTTCGCCGTCAAGACGGCGCTGGTCGGTGTCGGCGCCCAAGGCCTCGCCGAGCTGCAGAGCGAGGTGCGCACGCTCAGCACGGCGTGCCACCCGTCCCTGCTTCCTCTCATCGGCGTCTGTTTGGCGCCGGCGAGAGCGTGCCTCGTCTACCCCCTCTGCCGCGGCGGCAGCCTCGAGGACCGCCTCTACCGCGCTCCAGCCGCACTGCAGCGGCTCCGCATGCTCGGCTTCGAGACGCCGCCTCCGCCGCTCTCCGCCGCCGCACGGCTCCGCGTGCTGCGCGACGCAGCGAGCGCGCTGCACTACCTGCACACGCTCTCGCCCATGATCCTGCACCGCGACGTCTCGGCGGGCAACATCCTGCTCGACGAGCGCGGCAACGGCTACCTCGCCGACGTGGGCCTCGCGCGCGCGGCAGAGGCGACGGCCGGCGGCAACCAGCAGGTGTCGCACCTGTCGACGCAGCGCCTCTTCGGCAAGCTAGGGTACATGGACCCGATCATTTCACAGAGCGGGCAGGCTTCGCAGCTGACCGACGGCTACGCGCTCGGCATCACGCTGCTCGTCTCCCTGACCGGCCGCGGCGCCGTCGGCCTCCTCGACGAGTGCGACGATGCGCTGGAGGAGCCCGACACGGCGGAGAGCATCGCGGCGGCCGACGCGGGCTGGTCGGCGGCGCAGGCCGAGGAGCTGACGCGGCTGGTGGTCGGGCTGGCTCTCGTGAAGAAGAAGAAGCGGATGCCGCTCGCGGAGGCGCTGCCGCGCCTGGAGGCGCTCGTCGAAGCGGCGGGAGAGGTGGAGGAGACGGCTGGGGCCGAGGAGCGCCAGTGTGACCTCTGCTACGACGCGCCGCGCTCGGTCCGCTTCGCGTGCGGCCACGCGCTGTACTGCGAGGCGTGTGCGCCGCGCGTGCTGGAGCGCGACAGCAACTGCCCGGCTTGCCGCCAGCCGGCGTTGCCCATCGCCGCAACTGGGCGGCTGGTGGCAGCGCAGACGACGTTTGTTCAACAGCCGCCCTCGCGCACCGTGCCCCAGGCTCAGCCTGCAGGCGCCACGGCGGCGGTCGGTAGGCGAGGGGGGCGAGGGGGGCGAGGGGGGCGAGGGGGGCGTGGACGTGGCGGGCGGGGCGGGCGGGGCGCAGGGCGCGGCGGCTCTGCTTAGTGCTCTTACACTTCATGACACACTCGCAGCTCGGCGACCCGCACGCGCTCAGCGCAGCCGCAGGGGGCGAGCTTTAGAACTTAGAAGCCAGTTGTTTGCGCGAGCCGAGAAAACGATCGCGCACATGCACACATGTACATGCACCGTACTGAAATGACTGACTGGCATGTCTGACTGCGACGTGCGCCTGTGCGACGCTGCGAGCTCCGCTCTGCTCGCGCGCGGGCGGAAACAATCGCGGCGGTACAAAGTACAAACAGCACAGTTGATTCACGAACGTGCGGCGCCCATCCAAGGGAAACTGCTAGGGAAACTGCAGCGTGTGGTGGACTTTGACTCCCACCGGAGCTGGCCGCCGCCGCCGCCGGCGGCGCACTCCTCCGAAGGGCTCGTCGCGGCAGCGAGATGGGCGAGCACCTCCTTGGCGGCGCGCCCGCCGGCCTGCACTGCGCCCTCCATGTACCCCGTCCAGCTCGTCGCCGTGTCCGTGGACGCGAAGAAGAGGCGAGCCTACGTGCTGAAGACACCAGCCTCGGGTCCCTCGCCCCCCCGGGCAAGGGGGGACCCCGTGAGGCGTGGGAGTGCCTCGCCAGACCAGCACACACACACAACAACTACCAAGACTTTGTCGAGCTCAACGTCTCTACCTGTGGCGCGGACCCACGCAACTGCGGAGGTGTTAATCGTTGTCGCCAAACAGCCAGGCGGAGGGCAACCTCGTTAGGAGGCTAGAGATCTCACTTCCACCGAGAGAGAGATTTTTAGCAATACCAAACAAATCTAACACTCACACGTCATTTGGGGCCTGGAGCCCCTGCACAATGATGTTTATGGTGGTTTAAAGTTTGCGGGGGGGGGGGGGGGGACAGCTGCCCTGTTCACGCGCGCGCGAGACGTGCAGACAGGGTTGCCAGGTGAGAGCGAATGGCGCGGTTCACGCCTCGCACAACAGTTGTGTTCCACCGAAGGGAGGATCGCCCTGCCTGCCACAGTTACGCGAGCGACGCCAGCTTGCGAGACGTTCAATTCGAGCATTCGGGCCGCGCGACCTATGGAGACCTAGTCAGATCTAGGGTACCATACTTCCGGGCGGTTGTGCGGGGAGCGAACCTTAACGACCGCCCAGAAGCTTTCTGAGCGAACCAATCGGGCCAGGATCATCAGCATATGTCCCCTCCACAACATCGTGGGCGTTTGAGCGGTATTTGAGGAGCACCGCGACTCTGAAGTTCGGCCGGGTGGTCTGCAGACCCCCCCCCGGAGCAGCAGAGGCTCCGTGGGGTCGAAAAGTCGACGCTGGGAGTCGCACTCGTCAAACCGTCGCAACACCACGCGGTACGCACGTACCGCCCACATCCCCTCCACCGCTGAGAAGGCGCAGATCGACCGCCGGGCCGCGTAGCCGTCGTTAAGGAGCGGTTTTTGGAGCCGTACGAAGAGGTCCCAGACGGGCGAAGATTAGAGCTGTCAAACGTTAACTTTGGGCCTAACAGTTGCACTATTGTTGGCTGAAATCCTTAACGTTGTTCAAGTGTTCATCCCAGCCCATGCTGTTACTGTTTGTTACTGTTGTTACTGTTGTTCAGCGGCCAGCAAGCAGAAAACGGCAAAAAACCCGGGTAAAACCCGAGAATACCCGGGATTTTCCAGGTATTTTCGGGTATTACCCGCACTGGACGCTG
Source organism: Emiliania huxleyi CCMP1516 (assembly GCF_000372725.1). NCBI lineage: Eukaryota > Haptophyta > Isochrysidales > Noelaerhabdaceae > Emiliania > Emiliania huxleyi. Next base: position 806,437 of record NW_005200417.1, read on the forward strand.
GAGATCGTCGTGGGTCACTGCCAGGCCTTCCTTATTGTTGTTCAGCCGGCCTAACGTTAGCTACTGTTGTTGGGGAGCCCAACTGTTGTTCTGTTGTTACTGTTAACACTAGCAACACTGTTCAGCTCTTAACGTTTGACAGCTCTAGCGAAGATGCGGTTTTGCGACGACCACACGCGATGTGGTATCTGGTTTTTGCTAAAAACGGGCCGCCTAGTGCAGCATCACTAGTACAACACGCAACTACACTGAGGGCTCCACACTAGCCGGTATAGGCGAGCCCCGGCGGCCTCACCGTCGCCGCTCGCGGCGGAGCCGACGGCGGAGCCACGGGCGGGTGCGACCTTTTGGGGGGACATGAGCTCGCCAGGACGTCACCGATGGCTCGGCGCGCCTCTTCCCGCCAGCGCGGGGCGGCCTACCTACAGGAGCGAGGGGGAGGTGGTCGTGAGCTCACTTTGTCGGCCGCGCGCGAGGTGAAAACTGAGTGTGAGGCGCGCAGGAGGCGAGGGTGGGCGCGCCGGCGGTCGAGCCGCCGAACAATTCGATGCTGCTGTTGTTTGGCGTGGATGTGAGCCACTTGGTATTAGCGGCCGTGTAGGCTTCTCCGACATAAACAAACGTGCCGCTGCCCACAACGGCGGAATGGAAGCACCCCGTATAAGACTCGTACCTTCTCTCCTTGCCATTCCAAAAGGTTTTGAAGTGCTGTCCGTGATTGTGAGTGGTCTCCACCCCTTCCTCGATCATCTCTTGGAACATCCCTCGGTCAAAAGCGTTGGCCCGGTGCACTTCCACCCAGCCACCTCCGCCCCCGGGCCCACCGTCAGCCAGGGGGACCCCCGACCTAACCCAGCGATCGAGCTCGTCGTGATTCTCCAGTCGTGTTGCCGGCAGGCCGCGGAAGTCAGGCAGTCCTTGTGCGCGGCGGTACTCGGCACTCATGCCAATCATCAGGTCCTTGGCAACGGTGACGACCTTTGACGCCTTGTGGTGAGCACGACTCGCCGCTACCCCGGACGGCGACAGGGGCGCGTGCCAGGCTGTGCAGACACTCTGAGCGCACGGAGGCACTGATGACCGCTCGCTTGGCGCTGGCAGGTCGCACGGCCTGAAGGGGTTGTGCACGGCGCTGAAGAGCCCGTACCACTGCCGGACGCCGTGGTAGAAATAGTTTACACGATGCAGCGGGAACGGAAAAGGGACCTGAGCATCCGAGTACACGGCAGCAAAATAGCGCAGCCACGGACTTGACCGATTGTGCACGTGCACGCCGCGCGAGGCCGCCCAGTAGGCGTTTGCGTTTGAAGAGCTGCAGAGGTCGAAACACCAGCACTGCGGCGCCGGGGCTTCCGTGGAGAGCCCAGCAACGACCAGGTCGAGGTCGCCGCCAGAGACGAGAATGGAAAGGAGAGTGGTTCGACCCCACATTACTGACCGTCGCTCGTGGCGCTGTTCACAGCCTTGTTATTGAGAAGGAAGGGGGAGGGGGGCAAAATATGCGTGCTCGTGGCGCTGTTCACAGCGCTCTCTCGAGGTTCTCGAGGTGGATATGCTTTGGCCGCGTTGGGTAGCGAGCATTGGTGTGGCGCGATCCACGCAGGCGTGGTTTCTGACGGCCGACCGTCAGTGCACGGAGTTGCCCCTTCTCCGACTGCCCCGGCTACTCGAGTAGTTTCCGAGGTCGCGCGGGGCTGACCCCTGCGTCCCCCGGGACCTAGCGCGGGTGGGTTGGAGGGGGCTCGCTGCAAGGGAGGGCGGTGTAAGAAGCCGATCCCCGTAGTCCGCCCCGCCCCTCCCCATCGGGCCGCATAAGCGGCCGCGCCTCGCAGATTCGTTTTCGCGCCTGGGTCAGGCGCGCGGGGCATCCCCCGGGTCGCTCGACCAGCGATCCGAAGAGTGGCCGCTATGCGAAGGAAAGAGCGGGGCCCTCGGGGTACGCCTCCGTCCGACCCCCTCCGAGGGGGGAAGGGAATTGCGGGGTCCCCACGGGCGCCTCTCTTCGGCCCTTCGAGGGGGGGAGGGAAGCAAGGGGGTGGGGGGATCAGGGCGGTGGGGAGGGGTCTCGGTTTCGTGGGTCTTCACAGCCTTGTTATTCAGAAGGAAATACCTCGTATGGCGCACAGACCTGTTATATTGAGAAGAAAAGACGTCTTATGGGGCGCTATGCACTGGTCTACGAGAGTGGCGGTATGCCGTCCTCCCATCCTCTCTTGCTTGTGCCGTGCTCTCTTTCTTTTTTGGTCTATGAGAGGTTGAGGTGCGAGCCCTGCATGGAGGCCCTTTCACATAAACGCACAACCCCGGGCGAAATCGCACAGTGACAGTCAGACACGCAAGACGGGGTCGCAGGGAAGGCGAGCGGCATCACGTGAGTAGAGATCGCTTGCGGAGCGCGGCCAGGCACACCTCGGCCTGCTCCGGATCGGAGGGTTTGGGCTCTCGGCCCCTCCGCGTGTCTACTTCGCGTGCGCATGCATAGGGACGCCGGAGAGCCAAAGTGTTTTTTTTGAAGATGGTGACTGAATAGGCATCATTCGATTCCGTGCGAGGAAATCTTAGAAGAAGGAGAACGGCATCCAGGAGGAGGAGCGACAGGTCCCCGCCTTTTAGTGTTGCGAGATTTTTAGTGTTGCGGCCGTGAGAGGCGCCGGCCGGGCCTCGCCGAAGCGAAAAAAGAAACGAGTGCGCAAAAAGGAGTGAAGGCACACAACCTAGCACGCAACGACCCTGATCTTGGAGCACTTGGAGTGCAGTCGGTAGCTTCACATCCAGGGCCGGGGAGCTATGAAGGAATGAAGCGCACCCAGCCGGCCGGATGCTCGGGGGGACTTGCCCTTTGCACCATATTCTCGAATATCCTTGAGAATACAGATAGCCAGCGCACTTTCGTATTCGAATTCTCGAGAATATAGACGCCCCGGCCGGCTTTTTCTCAAGAATATACGATCTTTCTTCAGCTCTATGCTCTTGACCTTGGCTGACCTCGAGCGTCTCAAGATATTCTTGAATATTCCCGACGTTAGAAGACTAGAGCTTCTCGAATTCAGCTCTTTTGCCCCTCAACAATATGTTTTGGGTCGATACAGACGGAATTCTTTCAGTTTTGGACGCTTCGTGTGGGCCGCGTTCCCATGCGCCATGGTAGCTGTATGTGGCTGAAGCCCTCGAGTCTGGCGTACGTCCACCCCCACTTCGGAGGTGGTCATAGCGACGCCATCAAGCAAATGTGGACGCGAGACAGCGCCAAGCGAACTAATCGTTTGTGCGTAACCTGCGAGCTGCGTTGAGGGTTGACAAGACTCAAGAGTGGAATAGACAACCACCATGATCCATGTGCATGTCGGCAACGGCATGGTGTGTAAATGTATGTGCACCAACCGGCCAGTCAACGACCAAGCTCGCTTTATGATTAATTTTGTGTGTTATCTCTCTCGAATCACGAGTTGCCGATCTTGACAGATGTGCTCTGAAGAGCATGCATGATTGTGCGGACTGCGGCGGATCGCACACGCCTCGCCGGCCCGCTGTGTATACCCTTCCCCGCTGTCGCTCGTGCCCCCTCTCCCCAGGTCGCTCTCCCGCGCGTCCGCTCCCACCAGGCCGCTACACCAGAGTGCGCGCTTAAGCGCGCAGCCGGCCGCCGGCATGAATCTCGCCCTACTTCTTCTTCTTGCCCTTCTTCTTGCCCTTCTTCTTGTCCGCCTCCGCTCCGGCCGCAGCGGGGGCAGCCACCGAGTCAGCCGCCTCGGTATCCCCCTTTGCCGCCTCCGCCTCCGCCTCCTTAGTTGCCGCCGCAGCCGCCAACTGCGCAGCAGACACCACCGCCTCCACCTCCTTCTCAGCCTCCTCCTTCGCAGCCGCCGCCGCTGCCCGGGCCGCCTCGGCCTCTGCCTCCTCCTCGGCCTCCCTCGTCGCAGCCGCCGCCGCTGCCCGAGCCGCCTCTGCTTCCGCCTCCGCCTCGGCCTCCGCCTGCGCCTTTGCCGCCTGAGCTGCCTCCGCCGCCCTGCGAGCCGCCTCAGCCTCCATCGCAGCCAGGCGCGCAGCCGCCTCCTCGGCCTCCACGGCCGCCGCCCTTGCCGCCTCAGCCGCGGCCGCCGCTCTCGCCGCCTCGGCCTCCTCCTGCGCCTTGCGCGCCGCCGCGGTAATCGCAGCCTGACGCGCCGCCTGCTCAGCCTTCTTCTGCGCCCCCTCCTCCGCAGCCCGTGCCGCCTCCTTGATCTCCTTCTTGGCGGCGGCCGCCGCCCTCGCCGCCTCGACGGCCGCGGCATCTTCTGCCGCCGCCGTCTCCGCGGCCGCCGCGCGGTGGGCGGCCGCCAGCTCCACCGCAACGTCGCGATCGGACGGCTCCTCGCTGTCCACGTACGCCACGTTGTCCGATAAATATTTTGCAGACTCGCTGTCGACCGCCGGCGGCACGTCGTCGTGCGCCTTCCGGGCCGGCCTCTCGTCTCCCCCTTGCGACGCTGGGCAGCAGGAGAAGCAGCAGAGCAGGGCCTGGAGGGCGTCGGCGAGCTGCTGCATGGAGCGACGTGCAGGAATGCTGACCTCACGACGTGTTTCTTTGCGTTACTGAGCGCCGTTCACAGATGTCCACCACCCCCCCACAGTTTGTCCACCCCCCCTCCCCCCCTCACAAAGATTCGCGAACGTACGCTCCGAGCGTTGACTCGTGATCTTGATCCGGTGAATGTGTATGTGTGCATCGCGCAATCTGAACACGCGTTCCAGCTATGCGCGATGCAAGAGACAGTCTCGTCGGGACTCAAGCGTGACATGAAGTCTGTTTCGTGTTAGGAAGAGAAGCACTTGCGGTGCACAATGGACGGGCCCGACTCGTCGTACTCCTGCCTCGAGATCCACGACTGCCGGAAGGCGGGAAGCGACGAGAGGATCGAGCCGCCGATCCAGACCGAGTACTTGCGCTCCGGCGGCGCGATGATCTTGACCGTCATCGACGCGGGCGCGAGGGCGGCGATCTCCTTGGACATGCGGTCGGCGAAGCCGGCAAACATGGTCGAGCCGCCCGAGAGGACGACGTTGGCGTAGAGGTCCTTGCGGATGTCGACGTCGCACTTGGCGATCGAGTCGTGAACAATCTCGTGCACACCCGGCGACTCCATCCCCAGGAAGGAGGGCTGGAAGAGCGCCTCGGGGCAGCGGAAGCGCTCGTGGCCGATGGTGATGATCTGGCTGTCGGGCAGCTCGTACGACTTCTCGAGCGCCGAGGACGAGGCGGCGTTCTGCATCTCAGCGTCAAAGTCGAGCGCCACGTACGCCAGCTTCTCCTTGATGTCGCGCACGATCTCGCGCTCGGCAGGGGTGGCGAAGGAGTGGCGAGCGGCAACCTCGGCGAGCAGCGTGGCCATCCAGTCGGTCAGGTCTCGGCCGGCGAGGTCGAGCCGCAGGATCGCGTGCCCCAGCACGTTGCCATCATAGATGGGCACGGCGTGCGAGATGCCGTCGCCCGAGTCCATCACGAGGCCCGTATACCGGCCCGTCGCGTACAGCGCGAGCGCGGCCGGGGTGGCGATGTGTATGGCGGGCGCGTTGAAGATCTCAAACAGGACCCGTGCCATCTTCTCGCGGTTGGCCTTGGGGTTGAGCGGCGCCTCGGTCAGCAGGACGGGGTGCTCCTAGGTATGGCACACAGGTATGGTACACGGTAATATGTTGAAGTGTGTGTGTGTGTGTGTGTGTGTGTGTGTGTGTGTGTGTGTGTGTGTGTGTGTGTGTGTGTGTGTGTGTGTGTGTGTGTGTGTGTGTGTGTGTGTGTGTGTGTGTGTGTGTGTGTGTGTGTGTGTGTGTGTGTGTGTGTGTGTGTGTGTGTGTGTGTGTGTGTGTGTGTGTGTGTGTGCGTGTGTGTGTGTGTGTGTGTGTGTGTGTAGTTCTGTGCCTCCGGCGCGACGCGGAGCTCATTGTAGAAGGTGTGGGCCCAGATCTCCGACATGTCGTCCCAGTTTGTAACAACGCCGTGCTCGATCGGGTACGTGAGCGTCAGGATGCCGCGCCTCGACTGCGCCTCGTCCCCGACGCACGTTCTGCTCCCCATCACTCCCGGCTGGCGCGGCCGGCCCACGATTGACGGGAACACCGCGCGCGGCGCTTGCTCTCCGCCGAAGCCAGCCTTACTGACGCCGGATCCGGCGTCAAGAACCACCACGCGCACTGCCGGCTCCTCCTCGGAGTCCCGCAGAGCCTCGGCGAGCCGTGTCCTCGTGAAGGCCGGGCTTAGCATGACAGCAGGCTCTGCTGCCTCCTCCTCCTTAGTCGCGGGGCTCTGAAGCGGTTCGTCGCTGGACCTCTGCAGCAGCCTCTGGATGCGCAGCGCCAGGGGCTCCTCCGCCCTCGCCTCGTCGGCCACACCCGCCTCGCCTCCTTGCTCCTCGAGCGCCGGCTCGGCGCACGAGGTTGCTGAGCCCGACTCGGTCGCTGAGCCCGACTCGGTCGCTGAGCCCGACTCGGTTGCTGAGCCCGATTCGGTCGCTGAGTCCGACTGGCTGGCGCCACCAGCCTCCTCAGCTTCCCCTCCCGGCCTTGCCCCCGCCGCCGCCTCGGCCTCCTTCTTTGCCGCCGCAGCCGCAGCCCGCGCTGCAGCTTGCTTCCGCGCAGCCGCCGCCAGCAGGCGTTGGCCCATTGCTACCCGCGCCGCCTCTGCCTCTGCCGCCGCCTCAGCCTCCTCCGCCGCCCTTGCCGCGGCAGTCGCAGCCTCCGCGGCCGCCGCTGTCGCCGCCTCGGCCTCCGCTTGCGCCTTCTTCCCCGCCTCTGCCGCGGCGTCGCTCTCTAATACCGGGAGCTTGAGGAGAGAGGCCGCTGGGCTCAACTCGGTCACTGTGCCCGACGACGCCTCCTCTGCCCCCGCCACTGCCTCCGCCACTACCTCCGCCTCCGCAGCCTCCGAGCTCTCCGTCTCCAGCTCCGCCACCGCATTCGCCTCGGCCACCACAGCTTCAGCAGCAGCAGACGTAGCCGCCGCCGCCGCCGCCTTGCATCCCGCCGCACACGACTCCGCTGCCCTTGCTGCTTCCATCCACGCCGCGGCCCGCGCCTCCGCTTTCTTCAACTTCCTGAAGGTCCGTGCCGCCGCTAGGATGAGTAGCATTGTGACGCAAACGAGGGCGAAGGCCATCTCGTACGAGATAGCAAGCCCGGACGGCTGCGCCGGGCAGTGCTGCGTCTGGTTGATTGGGAATGGCCCCCAGCAGTGTCTTCCGTCGCAGTGCCACGCCGTCAGCGAGCCGCTCCCCGGTTCTAGCGTGCGAACTCTTCTCATGACGACTCGATGCAGAACTTTCAGCCGCTGAAAAAAAGTATTATCGCGGGGCGCGGAGGGCTTTTGGTGTTTTCCGAGGCGCTGCGTAGGCTCAGAGCGAGTTCGCGCTGCGCTAGGCTCAGACGGCGAGTTCGCGCTGCGCTAGGCTCACAGATGGCGAGTGCGCCGCGATAGATTTGCGCTGCGATGAAAAGACCCCGTTATAGGAGCCGATAACCCGAGGGAGGAATCGGGGCGTTTTCTTCTTGCGTCCAACTCCGGCAGTTGGTCCACCAGCATGGCAGCCTCGAGCGACCTGCAGGACAGCTGGTCGGCCGCCATGTGGGCCTCCGGGCCTGCTGCGGCGGCGCGGCCGGTTGAGGCCGGGCTCGGCCCGGCCCGCGACGGCTGGCCGCCGACGAGCGCGCTCGCGCTGCTCGTCAAGATGGCGGCGGTGGCGATTGCGGCGACAAAAGTTCAGGCGTACAGCGCTCAGGCGCCTGTCGTCTTTCGTCTTTTGTCGCATTTCGCACACACGCACGCCGCGCGACCCGCGTCGCTCCGCGAGGGCATGTGCCTTCCGCGATTCGAACCCGCAGCCAAAAGCTGCTCGCTCGAACCGCGGCCGACTCTGACATCGCGGCCGCAGCTGTTGAGCTCTCCAGAAAACTGGTGCCTCATATGCTGCCTCCCTGCGGATGCTGCCGGCGAGCCTGGCGGTCCGCTGTACTACAAGGAAGTGCTGACTCGATTTCTACTCGAATTCTTCTACCCCCACGACTCGGAACGCGAATGTGACAGGACCATCGGGTCCTTCAGCCTCCAAAGCGGGATCACCCGAGAGCAGCTGAGCCTGCCTCTGGCCTCGCCTCCCTCTCCTTCAGGCATTCGTGGCATCCTATGGGTCGTCCAGAGTATCGACCTCTGGCTTGTCAGCCGGTCACTTGATGACGACCATGAAGTACAGCGATCGCCACCTCGCTGGCCTCTCCGCAAGGCCTCCCGACCGCGTCGAACTCACGGCGCGGGCTCTCTCGGCTACGGGACCGGCCCCAGCTTCGGCTGAGGGCTAACAAGCTGCCGAGCCCAAATCACTGTGAGAGTCGTGATTTCTTGTTGGTTAATAAAAATCTCTCTCTCTCCTGCAGGCTCTGCAGCTTCATATTCGGAATCTGGAGCAAAAGATCGACTTCCAGCACAGGGAGATCAAAAAGCGCGACATGCACATTCGCGATCTCCGCAACGCCGGCCACGTCGCCGACCTCGAGCGCCTCGAACGGTCGCTCTGCCGGCTCTCGCTGCAGATGGAGCACATGCAACTCGTCATCAAGAACCCAAGGTCATTTCACACCTTTGCGATGTGTCCCTCATCCCAGACGGGCTTGGACAGTGAGACCCACCGACGGATTAAGGGGAAATAGATCCTTGGCAGACGGTGAACCACCGACCCTCAGAAGCTCATGTACAAGGGCTCCGCGTCGCTCGCCAAGATGAAGTTCGCCGAATACGACCTGTGGATCTTGAACACCACCACGCCCGATCATCGCAGCCGGCGGCGGCACTGGCTCGGGCCGGAAACACCGTCGCGGGGATCGGATAACTCGCACCGGAAATTGCAATCTTGAACATGGATACCTCCAGCTTAGTACGCGCCGGTTTCAACTAGTGCGGTCTTGTGAGCAAGTACACGCGCGACGCGTAGAGCGAGGATGAAACGTTGTAGAAGTTATTTATTCCCTTCCCGGAGAGGGAAGGTCGAAGGAGCTAAAGTACGGATTTAGCCTTTAGGGGGGGGGTCGAGGGGGGGAGGGGGGGGGATCAGAGAGCCAAGACAGGCTGGGAGTACCCCCGACGGGCGACGCCGACGGACGCGAGTCGGGGGGAAAGCGAGACGAGAGATTCAAGGCGAACTTCATCGCCCGTCCAGGAGCCCCGCATTGGTTAGCGACCCCAGGTTAAGAGCTAGGCTTCCCGACAGGGCAGGGAACCCCCAGCGCGCAGGCGGGGCCCACGGTAGCCTCGTGCAATACGCGATACCGAGAGCTGGGGGAGAGGCGCGCCACGCCAAGGGGGACACGCGACGAGAGGGGAGAGTAGAGTGTCTTTCGCAGGATAAAAAGCAATTTTTGTAGAGTATGCGGGAGCGGCCGCACACCGCTCGGTACCCCCCCCCCCTGCGCACATAACGTCTCCACTCCGTGATGCCTCCATGCCGCGGTGCAGAGGTGGATCCAGCTCAATGATGAGGCTACGGCGCGCATAATGAAGAGAGAGGAACACATCGAGTGGCTGAGGAAGCTCTTCACTGGGTGGAAAGAGGCTCGGCCGGCCTTGAGGGAGTCGCATGGCGCAGGTTGGAGGACACCGTCACCGACGAGCGTTGGACTTTTCACTCCGGACAAAGACGGGGACACAGCGGACGGTGCGGGGTGTGTCCCCGTCATACTCATAGCGGCGAGGCGCGGGACCGTCTGTGGCGAAGTGGGTCGCGTCCTCCGATTTCCTCAACTCACGGTCCTTCCCCCGTAGAGCCGTACGGTCTACGGACGGTGTAGGGTGTAGCGTACGGCTTTAAACATTAAAGTACGTACAGCTGTTGATGACAACACTCAACACTACTTCAGTGGTCCCAGTCGCCGGTGGCAGTGCACGCAGCTTCCAGCGCTTTATATAGGAGTGCACATACAACGGAAACTGTGCGTGCACAAGCCGACTAAAGAGTGGACACGCGGTACGGGCTGACAAGACGGAAAGGCTCCCCCTCCCCGAAGCCCACTTTCAGGAGCGGCCGGCATGGATCTGTGGCGTTCGACCGCTGAAGATGCGCAATGAGGGAGCGATGCCAGGCGCGTGCCATTGTTTCGCCCGAAGCTTGTCGCCTTTCATTGGAGGCGTACCCTGCGTCAACGAAATACACCGCCTCGACAGCACCGGGCAAGTGCTCGAGCAGAGCTGTTGAGTTGAGGACAAGCTCGTTATAGAGCTGGCATCTGGGGTACACGCAGCAGCCTCGCGCACAGTCTCGATGTGAGGAATCATTGAGAAACGCCATTGTGTACTCCTCCTGCAGTTGCATCATATGGCGCAGGCCTGTGGGCGCTGTGGCGCAATTCCTGTGCGGCGCAATTCCAGAGGTCCCGTGCGGGCACCACCCTCGCTTCTTGGGTTTGACGCACCCGGGGACGCACGAATCGGGGCCAGACGCATCGTGCCGTCCGTAGCAACGCAGTTGCATGGAGCTCCCGTCTTTGGGATACATGCAGACCAAGGAAGCCTGAGCCGCTTCAGGCGCGATGATGAATCCCGCGTGGCCTTCCCAAGCGAGATCCGGACTTTGCTCATGGCCGACGTCGCCCAAGAACAAATACGGCAGCCGGTGGTTGACGATGCTCGCTGAACTCATGTGCCATTCCGCCCCCTTTCTTCGGGTGAAGGTTGCCCACGGCTGCTGCTGGGCTGTAGTCGGCTTCACCGTTTCATCAAAGGCCCGCATCACCACGCCAGCCGCTTGCAAGTCGCTGCTTGGGCGGCCCGTTGCAAATCTGTGAGTTATCCGCTGCTGCCCACGAAGGTTGGCCGCTCTGCACGCGTGCGGCGGTGTCTGCGAAGCTTTTGCGTCAAGCCTTTGCGTTTGCGGCGAGGATTGGGATTGGGCGCGGCCACCGGCACAGTTGAGGAAATCCCAAGTTTCCGTGCAAGCGCAAGGCCGCTGTGCACGCCAGCCAGTGCGCAACAGCTGGGCCGGCGGGCAGGTGCCCAGCACGACCCTGCGCTTTGCGCAAGGCGGTGCAGACAGCATGACGTCAAGACTCGTGCCGCCGCGCAAGTTGAGATGGGTGGAGATTTGAGCAGCGCCGCCAAGGTAGCTCCAATTTTTGCCCTTGGAGGCTCGCGCCCGTCCAGATATGTGTGGCTCGTGTGGTGTGTGCCACACGGCGGGCACCTTCCCTTGGAACCCGTAGCCGCTTCCAACTTGCACCCACACACCACTGCCGACAACGGCGGAGAAGAAGCAGTTTGAGTTCAACTCGTGTCTCCTTTTCGTCTCATTGTCCCACCGCTTCAAGGAGCTGTCGAATCGCTGCTGCCGAAGGCCCTCCGGCCAACTCTTGCCTTCCTCAATCACCGCTTCAACCATTCCCCGGTCGTAAACGTTGGTCCTGTGCACTTCCACCCAGCCGCCGCCGTCCCCACCTCCGTCCGCCATTGGCAGCCCCAAGGCCCGCCAGCGCTCCATCTGGCCGGTATCCACTATCCGTGTTGCCGGTAGGCCGTGGAAGCCAGGGATGCCGTGGACGAGACGCTTTTGCATGGTCATGCCCTCCATTAGGCCTGTGGCGACCTGCACCTTGGAAGAAATCGTCACGTCACCCCGGCCGGGCTGTGAGAGAGGCGCGCGCCAGGCGGCGCACACACTCGGCGTGCACTCTGGCGTTCCCGGCCGCTCTGTTGGCGCTGGCAGGTCGCACGGCCGGAAGGGGTTGTGCACGGCCGGAAAAAGCGCGTGCCACAACCGAACGCCGTGGTAGAAGTAATTGAACCGATGCAGCGGAAAGGGACGCGGGAGCTCGGCATCAGAGTACACCGCTGCGAAGTAGTCGAGCCACGGGGATCCATCGTGCAGGTGCACGCCGCGTGAGGCAGCCCAGTAGATATTCGCGGTGGTATCGCTGCACAGGTCAAAGCACCAGCACCGTGGCGCTTGCGCGGTCGTGTGGGGCCGGCTCGGCGACACAGTTGAACGCGCCAGCGGCAGAAGGGCGGCGAGAAGCAGGAATACGCGGCAAGACCCCGTCCTGCACCGCACGAGGCCCCCTCCTGAATTGCACCGCATAGCCAAGGCCACGACGTAACTCGGGCAAATATGTGTATATATATCCAACCGCGGTGCAGCCCAGCGTCAAAGACGCTGGGCAGCGTGCATCCTGCGAGGAGACGCCGACACAAAAGAAAACCCGCGCCCACTCAAGCAGTCTCTGACGCAAGTATCAGCAAACGAATCATAACGTATTAAAAGCACCTAAAGGAGCAAGGCAGACGGTGTGAACAAGTCTCACCGAAAAAAACTTGTTCTCAACCGGGGGACGCCTATTCATTCACAGCGTCCTTCCCGCCGTGGCCGCCACCGCCTTCAAGTGTGGCTTCGCCAAGTCAGGCAGGGCGAGCAGGAATGCCTGCTCGCGCCGAGGCGGGTGCGACGGCCTGCCCAGCTGCGCCGCGAGGGAGACAAAGTCGGAGGCGACGTAGTCGCTTGGGCGGACTGCGGCAAGCTGCCTGCCGTCTATGACGGTGGTGAAGGATCATTTTTTACGAATCTGCAGGTGAGCCGCTTGAGTTTGTGTTCCGGGCTTTTTTGTAGTGTCCTTTTTGTAGTCTCCGTTACGAAGTCGGCCGTCTGGATCTGTGCGGCCATTATGCCGTTGCACTGCTTGTGTCCATGCCTTTCTCCGCCGCGGCATACGTCGTTGCCCGTTCTCTCGCCGTCTTGCTTGGCTTGTGGCGACACGTCGTGTGCCGGTGCGAGTGTTTGCCGCTCCGCGTCCGCCCAGATCGCCAGCGATCAGGAGGAGACGTGAAGTGAGCAACCCAGGTATCCAGCGAGGCGCATTGTGTTCGCGCCAGACTCGTGCTCGTGCTGAGGGCCCAGCTCCAAAAGCGGAAAGAGGTTGCGACCGGGAGCCAGGCGGAAAGCGGAAGAGGCCGCGACGCCCCTAGGGCGACGCCGGCTCGGGCCTCGCGCCTCGCGGCGCGGGCGCGGGCCGTCCCTAAAGCTAAACTAGAGGGCCCACAGCGTCCTAATCTAAAATCTGAGGATTCAGGATTGAGGCATCGCTTTAGTGAGGCCAAAGTGAGTTTATGGATGGGTGAGAACGATGCGCGACACGGGGAGGCACGCGGACCGACTCGTCGGCGACTATGCTGCACGCCGTTTCAGAATTTTTCTCAGCGTGAGCGAGACGTGGAAGAGTGCCACCGTCGGGTAGGACGGGTCGGCCCGGAGCAGCGGAGTAGCCGTCGTGGTCGCGGCGAGCAGCGCCTGCCACTCCGGCGCCGCGTCGGCAACATGGGAGCATGTCCACCGCCACTTCGCGGTCGCAGCGCTGTTGTCGCCCAAAACGCCGCTATGTACCTTTTCGGGCAAACCATCGAGCTGTATGTCGATTTCGACTTGACGGCAGCATGGAGGCATCATGCCTCCATGCCGCCGTCTAAGTTGGAGCCAGTCTGCGGCGACCACAGCGCTCAGAAAGGTACATAGCGAGCTTTTCAGAGTCAAGCGATTGCGCGAAATCCCACACTGGTGGATTTTGGGGCGCTGTGGGCCCCCTAGCTAAACGCAAAGCCTAATATCTCTAAAGCCGTAGATATTGAGATGCGAATTTTGGTTTTGCGTTTGGTGCCGCCGTCCACAAACCAAAAAAACAAATTACTGTCAACGTTCAAAAGGCGCCGAATATTGGATCTGCAACGCGACTCAAAACTGGCGTTTCGGAACCCACCCCCCTCGGCCTTCCTTCACAGCACGATGGTTGCGTGTTATGTGGTTACTAGCGACCGAGGCAGCAGCCTTTCCACCCAAAGGTGCGGTAGAGCGGCCGTGCGCGCTCTTCGACAAAGCTAGCGAGCGCAGCATCGTAGAAGCTTGCACACTTGCTATGGGCATGGCAATGGCCAGCACCAGGCGCGTTCTTGTCGACGGTGCACGCCGGATCTGCTGCCTTCGCTTCCTTGAGGTATGGTGAAAGGTGGTGGCTCTCCCAGTTCACGCGCCCACCCTGAGACTCGAAGGCATGGAGGCAGCCGCGCAGCGAGCGCTCAAAGACCCCATCACTGCCCACGTACACCCAGCAGTCGACGTGAAACTCGAGCGTTTTATTGACGGTATGCGCCGCCTCGTACCCTGAGAGCACAGCTGATTCCTTTTCAGCGCGCACCCATGATTCAAACGGCGCCTTGCTTTCGGTGATATTCTGAGCAGCCAGATCGGGCCGGCGCCAAAAGAACAAGCTCACCAGCCAGTCACATGGTTCGCGAACCGAACTGATGACGTAATGCGACTGTGCGAGCTTGGAGCTTGCGCCGCGAGATGGACCCGTCTCAACATAGCATGCCTCAGACTCGCCGCAGCCAAAGCTCGCGTCGCGGGGGCAAAAGCGCTTGTTCATCTTGCTTGCGGCAGGAGCGTGCTGCCTACCATCTTGCCGCCAGCGGTCGCTGCAGCCGACAACAGCATGGGGCAACGCTTGCCGCAGTGCTCCACTTCCGGTCTTCTCCTGCTCGTCGTACGCAAGCGAAGTTCGATTCGGCAACAGAGACAGCGTGAGCGTGCTCACCCACGCGAGCAGCATCATGTTCATGTGTGTGTGCGCTGCTCTTCAGGGAGATGCACTTTGACCCTTGAAAGCGAACGCCGAGAAAAAGAATTTGTCGGACCGATGGTTGATTCTTTCTCTCGAGGTTCTCGAGGTGGATATCCTTTGGCCGCGTTGGGTAGCGAGGATTGGTGTAACCCGAGCCACGGAGGCGTGTTTTCTGACGGCCGACCGTCAGTGCACGGAGTTGCCCCTTCTCCGACTGCCCCGGCTAGTTCACGGGTTTCGCGGGAGTGACCCCATGCGTCAAACCCGAGACCTAGCGCGGGTGGGTTGGAGGGGGCTCGCCCCGTTCCTCCCCATCGGGCCGCGATTCTTTCTTTCTTTTAGGCAGGGGACACTGATTTTACAACAAAGAACTTCGCACAGCACGATCACGCGACAGAAAAGGCGCGGGCGACGGCTTCCTCAGAAGCCGTCGCCCCCAGGAGCAGTGAGTGTGTGAGTGAGTGTGTGAGTGAGACACACACACACACACACACACACACACACACACACACACACACACACACCAGGAGCAGTCACACGACTCTCCCACTCCGCCGCGTCCCCGCCCCGGCGTGGGAGCCTGGGAGTCGAGAAAGAAGAAGTTTACCACGAAACTTCCCTGTGCGAGAAAAAGAGTTTCACAACGAAAGGCGAAAAAGAGTTTAAAACCTGCCCAGAGCCAGACGACGGGGCGTCTGGGCTCTGGCGGATCTGCGATCTCTCTCGGGTTTGTCGCGCCTTTCACAGAGAAACAAAAAGGCCCGGCCTCTATGCCGCATTGCGCATACATTACTCATTACTTCTCCGCCGGCAGGATCTGTTTTGACACGGCGAGAATCTCTCAGATGACGCGCTGCTCGAGCGCGTACAGCAGGTAGGTTTGCATCCTTCTCTGCGGCGGCGCGTCGTCGGCGACGGCCGAGTGGTAGAGCGTGCTCCACTCCCAATGGGGCAGCGGCAGCACGCGCCAGCCGAAGTGGCGCAGCTGCCGCCGCCGAAGCAGCGTATGGCCGGTCGGCTGCCGGTTGTGAAAGTGCCACGGCGCGTCGACCATGACGGCAACCTACAGGCACAGGAAGTGTCTCGGAAGTGTCTCGGAGGGGTCTCGGCGCGTCGACCACGACGGCAGCCTTCTCGCCCCGCCACTCGACGACGAGGTCGAGCGTGTACCCCTCGTCGGTCTGCAGGTGCTCCGCCGGCTCGAGCCGGAGCGAGGCGAGCGCGCTCAGCACCTCCTTGTGTAGCCGCGACGGGCGGCCGCCTCGGCTGGCAAAGGCGGCGTGGAACCGCGCGCGCAGCTGCTCGCTCGGAAGCCCCTCAGCCCGGCCGCACTCACGCTCCAGCCACAACGCCCACTGGTGCAGCTGGACGAGCGAGCCGTCGTTGAAGCCGCCGCCCAAGCTCTCGACGTGCCGGCCGAAGCCCTCGTCGAAGAGGGCCGGCGCGGTGCGGTGGTCTGCCGCCGCAAAGGCCCACGCGACATTGGCAACCTATATGGGGGGAGATATGGAGGAGAGATATGGGGGAGATATGGGGGAGATATGGGGGAGGTCGGGGGGGAAAGGCACCTCCAACGGCTTAAAGAAAGTCAGCCGCTGCGCCGCGACCACCGCAAGGCCGTCAAAGAGAGCCGGCGCGGGCTGGCCGACCGTCGCGAAAGCCCACGCGAGCGAGGCGAGCTCCTGCGGCTTGAACTCGGACAGCCGCGGCGTCGCTTCGGCGGCGAGTCGCGCAAACAGCGCCGGGGACGGTCGTCCGGCGGCTGCAAACGCCCACGCGGTGTTGGACAGCCCCTGCGCTGTGAAGAGCTCCCCGACCAGCACCGACAGCCGCGAGGCGAGGCCGTCGAAGAGCGCCGGCGCCTGTTCACAGCTGCAGCTGTGAAGTGACGCCGCTCACAGACGCATGGCGGTTGCCCGATTGGAGAGGCCGCCGCATGCCCGGCCGTCGCAAAGGACCAAGCGAGCGAGGCGAGCTCCTGCGGCTTGAACTCGGCGAGCCGTGGCGTCGCCTCGGCGGCGAGCGCGTCGAAGAGCGCCGGCGCGGGCTGCCCGCCCGCGGCGTACGCCCACGCGAGGTTGGCGAGGCCCTGCGGCGCGAACTCGCCCAGCCGCTTCGCGTAGACGCGCCCTTTGAGCCACGCGGTCTCGCCGAGCGCCTGATCTCGGACGCAATCTGAGGTGATCTCGCGCAATCTCGCCCCACGTGCGCCACGTCGCCTCGCCCGCGCGCCTTCGGCGTGAACTCGCCCAGCCGCGCCGCCGCGCCGACGGCCAGCGCGGCGAACAACTCGGGCTCGCGGCAATTTGCCTTGGTGAAGGACCAAGCGAGCGAGGCGAGCTCCTGCGGCTTGAAGCCTCCCAGCCGTGGCGTCGCCTCGGCGGCGATCGCGCGGAAGAGCGCCGGCGCGGGCTGCCCGCCCGCGGCGTACGCCCACGCGAGGTTGGCGAGGCCCTGCGGCGCGAACTCGCCCAGCCGCGGCGGCGCAGCCTCGGACAGCGCCCGGAAGAGCGCCGCCATGGAAGGGAGGTGCCGGTCCGAGCACCACGAGGCTGCGGACGCGGAGCGGCAACACGCGGTGAAGGACCAAGCGAGCGAAGCGAGCTCCTGCGGCTTGAACTCGGACAGCCGCGGCGTCGCCTCCGAAGCGAGCGCGTGCAGCAGCGGCGGCGAGGCGCGCCCCGTGCGCGAGTACGCCCACGCGGTGTTTGCGAGCGCCTGAGCGTGGAAGGAAGTGCAGTGGCGACGCTTCTCATTCCATGAACCAAGTCGCGCCCACGCGGTGCTCGCGCGGGCGCCTGGGCCGTGAAGCTGCTTAGCAGCGGCGGGATGGCGAGCGTGATCCCGCGCCACAGCTCCTCCCACGACTCGCCTATTCACAGCTCCCTATTCACAGCTCCTGTTCACAGCTCCCTGTTCGCAGCTCCTCCCACGACTCGCCGTGCAGACTCAGCTTGGCGAGCGAGTGGGCGGTGCTCGCCTACAGTGTGTGTGTGTGCAACTCTCCTCATAGCAGCCACCATTCCGATCGCATCGCTGAGCAAGGCGAGGGAGTGGGCGGTGCTCGCCACCGCGCGCGCGCCCCACCGCCGCCGCAGCAGCAGCAGCGAACCCGTGGTCTGCAGCCGCAGCGGCGCGAGCAGAGCTGGCTCTCGCTGAAAGAGGCGCCTACTGTCACAGAGAGCTGTATCCCATCTCTCCCCCATCTCTCCCCATATCTCACTGTAAGAGGCGCCTATTGTCATTGAAGGCTGTGACTGAGAGAAGAAGACGCCTCGCAAGCCGCTGGCTCCCGCTGAGCGAGGGCGCCGCTCGGGGGCGGTGGCGAGGCGGCTGAGTCGTCGCCAGGACGTGGAGAGGTGCACCTGCAACAATACGAAACCTGGGCCGCCAGAACGGAGCTGTGAACACTGCGTGCGAGCGGCCGCGCGCCTTAACATGAGTCACATTCAAAGTGGTTAGAAGAAGAGTGATCATGAGAGTGGCAGTACGCCACGACGCCCTCCTCGTTGAAGGTCGACCCAAACTCCGCGTGCAGCCGCAGCACCTGCGACCGCGCCGAGAAGGGTCCGAGAAGGGTCCGAGAAGGTTCCGACAAGGTTCCGAGAAGGGTCCGAGAAGGGTCTGGGAAGGGTCCGAGAAGGGTTCCGACAAGGGTCGGGGAAGGGTCCGAGAAGGGTCCGAGAAGGGTCCGAGAAGGGTCGGGGAAGGGTCCGCTCCTCGTGCGGCGGCGGCGCGCACCTCGCGCGCACTGGCTGATCTCGGAGAGCCTCGGGGAGCCTCGGGGAATCTCGGGTGATCTCGCGGCACACCTCGCGCGCGCTGGGTGCGCTCGCGATGCGAGTGTTTAGCATCCGCGGGCTTGGCTGTGCGGCAGAGTTTGCGGCGGCTGCCGCCCAGACGGACTCGTATTGTTCACAGTACCGCGGCAGCGAGTTGGAGGCGTTGACCAAGCAGCTAACCACGCCTGGTGCGCCTGCGCTAGGGAGGGCTAGAGGGAGAGAGAGAGAGAGAGAGAGAGAGAGAGAGAGAGAGAGAGAGGGCGGCACGTGGCACGGAGCAGTCATGGCGCGTGGCAAGGAGCAGGCATGCGCGTGTCAATAGCCGTGTAGCAAGCAGACCTGCGGGCACATCGCGGGACGGGTCGTGCACGTGTCGCTGCCGCGGCCAGCTCGCATAGACGCCGCCAGTCGTACCGTCGGCGAGGCCGCCCGCCGAGCCGACCGCCGGAGAAAGAGTCTGCGCCGCCGACACCTCCTCCTCCGTCGCTTCGGCGGGCAGCAGGCGATCCCGCCCTCCGACCGCCTCCTCCTCTACCCCGCCCGCCTCCTCCGGCCTCGCCGCCGTGCCCGCGGAGAGCCTCCGCCGCCGTTCCGCGCCCTGAGACACCCGCGCACCGCCTTCGGACAACAGCCTCCTCCGCTGCTCTCGCCTGCGCACCTCAGCCTCGCCGCGCGCTTTGAGGTCCTCAAAGCGTCGCGCGGCGGCGTCGGAGCGCAGCTCGGCCCGCGGCGGCGGCTCCTCCTCCGGAGCCTCCTCCAGCTGCCGCAGCTCCGCGGCGAGCTGCGCCTGCTCGGCCCTCGCCTCCTGCTGCAGCACCTCGATGGCGCCGGCCGCGGCGTCGAAGCGGTCGCGCTCGCGCCGCTCCTCGCGGTCGCGCATCGTGCGGCTGTCCCGGCGGAGCGCCTCCACCTGCCGCAGCCGCTCTCTCAGCTCCACCGCCTTGCCTCGCGCAGGCAGGCCCTCGGCGACGCAAGCGCGCTGCAACTCGCGCCACGAGAGCACCTCGATGTCGCCGTGGTCGAGCCGGACTACGCGGATGCGAGGCGACCGGCAGGCCGGGAGAGGGGCAGCGGAGTAGAAGGCGGACGTGGCAAGCCATAGGTGAATCATGCCTGCCCGGGCTCCAGTGATCGCGGTGGAGAAGCGATCGCGGCATCTGGCAAGGAAAAGAATTTTACAATGAAAAGAATTTAAAACGCCCGGAAAAAGAATTTAAAAAAAACTCTCTCTCACAGCAGACAGGCTCGACACAGGTGCGAACTGGCGTGTGCTAGTACTGTCACCGGCACACCACCGGAGCCGCCTAAGCGACTCCGTTAAGAACGGCAATGCACTTAGCACCGTGCACAATGCCGCTGTCCCCGCACGCTAGCTCGTTCACCGTCTAAAGAAATAGGACTACGTTTAACCGGGTCTCGCAACAAGTGCAATACAGAGCCTCGCACCCTTTCGCCTTCTCATCACTGCCCCGGCGCCCACGCCTCGACCTGCTTGGGCAGCAGCTGGTTGGAAAGGTCCTCTCCGTGGCCTAGAATGCCGCTTTCACCCATGCCCCAGGTGAAGGTGGCGCCGTCGGCGGTGAGGGCGATGCTGCGGTCGTTTCCCGCCGACACGGCGACGACGCGCCGCCCTTCCAGCGTCTCGACCTTCTTCGGCAGCAGCTGCTGCTGCTCGTCGCCGTGGCCCAATCGGCCGAAGAGACCGTAGCCCCAGCTCCAGACGGCGCCGTCGGCAGTGATGGCGAGGCTGTGGTGCAGCCCAGCCGACACAGCGATAATGCGCTGGCCAGCAAAGGCCTCGATCTTCTTGGGGAGCAGCTGGCGCTGCTCGTCGCCGTGGCCCAGCTTGCCAGAGCCTCCACCGCCCCAGCTCCAGACGGCGCCGTCGGCGGTGATGGCGAGGCTGTGGTTGGCTCCCGCCGACACAGCGACGACGCGCTGGCCAGCAAAGGCCTCGACCTTCTTGGGCAGCGGCTGGTTCTGCTCGTCGCCGTGGCCCAGCCGGCCAAAGGTTCCACCGCCCCAGCTCCACATGCTGCCGTCAGCGGCGAGGGCGAGGCTGTGCATGTCTCCAGCCGACGCGGCAGCAACGCGCTGGCCAGCAAAGGCTTCGATCTTCTTCGGCAGCAGCTGGGCCTGCTCGTCGCCGTGGCCCAAGCGGCCTTGGCGTCCACTTCCCCAGCTCCAGACGGCTCCGTCGGTGGTGAGGGCGAGGCTGTGGTATGCTCCAGCCGACACGCTCACGGCGCGCTCGCCGCCCAGCGGAGAAGGGAGGCGCGTCGGCGCGTTGAGCCGCGTCACGCCCTCGCCGTGGCCGAGCAGGGCTGGAGAGTAGGACGGCGCAAAGCCGCACGACGAGAGCCGCCCCTCGCCATCGATGAAGACGCTGTGCCGCTCGCCTGCTGCCGCCCTCGCCGGCGGGTTGGACTCGCACAGCAGCGCAGCAACGCACAGCCACCGCACGGCGCAGCTCTCGCCCTCTGGCTGCGCCGGCAGCTCGAAGCCGCGCTCTTGCGCCCGCAAGCGGATGCTCTCCACCGCAAGCGAGGCGTGGAAGAGCAGCGAGACGGCCGCGACACGAGCGATGTCGGCGGGGTCGCAGCGAGAGACGACGCGCACGAGGAGGTCCGTGGGGAGGTCAAGGAAGTGGGTGGGTGGCGGCGTGTCTGGCGGGGGAGCGGTGGTGGGCGCGAGCGGGGCAGACATGATCGCGAGAAAAAGAATTCGGTCGGGGCATTGGGTGGTAACAAGCATCCCCTTAAAATCCCTGTGTGGTGGCGGCGTGCCGTCCTCCCATCCCTCCCTTGGGTCGTCCGTTTTCTTTCTTTCTTTAAGCATCCCCGAGTGTCTTCAAACCAAATAGGGTGTGAATAGAGCTGTCTTGTCTTGATGGTCCTGAGGACGAAGACACCTCACACTTTGATGAAGCCGCGAGTTTAAATAGTTTTCATTAGCTGTGAATAGGAGGTATTTTCTTCTCAATAACAGGCTGTGAATAGTTTATGCGCGCCTGTTACCTGGGGTTCGCGCCACGGGCCACGAGAGCCCTGGTAGAGCCCAGCTGGCATGTTCAATCGTCCGGGTGGTGGGCTGTTTGCACGCAGACGTCTCGTCGCCGTGGCCGACGCATGGCTGGTCCGACGTGTGGAGGAGTTTGACCTCAGCCAGGCCGTCGGTGTCGGCGGGCTGACGGCAGCCGCCAAATCGCGATTCGCTCTGCCAGCTGCCAGCAGCCTCGTGTCGCCGCTCGTTGGCGCAGCAGCAGCGATTGGCCTTTGCGCCGTCGCTCGACGGCGTCACCGCCCATCCGACCTGCGCAGCTCCTGCAGCTCCTGCTGTCAGTCTTCTGCTCTCACGCACCTCACTCGGCGCGCGCGGATTGTGCGCCGCGCCAAGCAGGACACGTGCTCAAACAATGCGAAAACTGGTTGCCCCGCAGTGGCGGCGCTGCTTTAGAGGAAGCGGCAGCGTGGGAGGCAAAGTAGATGGAGGCGGCGCGGCATGCCAAGGAGCTGCTGCTGGCGGAGGTTGAGCGGCTAAGTGCAGCAAGGGCCAAGAGCAAGAAGGGCAAGAAGAAGAAGAAGAATGTGGACGTGGGCGATACGGGCGCCGCTAGGCTCAACGAGGAGATGCTGTGCAGTTAGAGAGCTCGTAGCGAGCTCGATTTTGATGAGAATTTGATGAGAAATATCTCAATTTTGAGCAAAAAACGCCAAAAAAAATCGGAGGCCCAGACCCCGTTTACACCCGAGCTATGCCCCACGACCGGGACATGAAGACCGGTTGCCGTCGCCGCCTCGCGGGCCTCCTCGTTGAAGAGGAAGAGGCGGCGCGGGACACCTTCCTTGTACCACAGCGCCACCATGGGGATGAGCCCGGAGGGTACCAGCGACGCAGGCCAGCAAAGATGGCCTCTCGTGAGATGGAGTTGAAGCCATTCAAACTTCTTGTCGTCCCCGAGGCCCGCGCGACGGCGTGGCAGCGTAATGAATAAAACGGAAGTCACCTCGATGGGTAAAGCGGGAATCATTGCCGTCATTGAGAGCGAGCTTTTCCCCTGGTAGTAAGCTGCGGAAGTTTTCTTTTTGAAAAAACATACACGTACAGAGAGAGAGTCCACGTACAGGAGAGACGTGTCCACGCAGCCTGCCCTCGCGCTCGCGGCAATCCTCGAGAGTCCGTAGCTCTCCGCGCCCTCGCTGGTGCCTCGGCGCTCGCAGTCAACTGTCACACAAATAGACGAGCGCGGGAAAAGGTAGATACCGAAGGAACTCGAGTGGCGGGTCGCGGCTTCGCGTCACGCCGCCGGTGCGCGACCGAGGACTGCCCCGCCCCGGGAGTGCGCACAAGCAAACACGCCGCAACACACGACCAGTCACTCAATCATGGCAAATCGGCGATCCATCGGCAATAAATAGGTGCAGGCTGACAGCTCCAAGTGGCTCTGGAGCTGGCAGCAGCAAAGCGGGCCTACGTCTCTACGATGCCTCCCCAGCGTGCGGGGAAAGCTTGCGTCGAGGAGCAAACCGCAGCAGCAGACTACGGGTCGCGGAGGGCGGGCGGAGGAGGAAGCGAAGAAGCAGGCGACCTCCACCACGGCTCACTCCTCGGCCGGGCGGCGGACTACTCAATGCACCTCGGACGACGCGAACGCCGAGAGGGGCGGCAGGTCGAGGGCGGAGAGGTCGTCGGCCGTCTCCGAGAGCGAAACGAGCGAGCGCTCGTTCGCGGAGAGGGCGAGCGGTGCCGCGCAGACCGAGCGCGTGGAGACACGTTGCGCCTCGACGTGGTGCATGGGTGCCGTGGTCGCGTACGACTCGTCGAGGTGCCCGGCGTGCAGTAACCTCGGGCCGCACCCCCCGCTAGTCGCATCCGAAAGTCGCTGCAGCGGCTCTGTCAGCGGACCAATCTTGCGGTAGCGGCGATCAACTGCTGCTGCTTGGCGTTGCGCCTTCGGGGAAGGATGTGGTCCTCCTCTGTCAGCTGGCTGTTGGTGGTGAAGATGCGTGGCATGTACTGCGGGAGGGTGCCATTGTTGTAGCGAGCGGCATTTGATGCGCTCGCTTGGCGGTGAGCTGGCTCAGCACGCCTTCATTCAAGAGCTCGCCGCGGCCGAGTGCGGCGTACGTCAGGTGGTAGTTGCGGGCGGGTTGATGACGCTCACGTCGGCCGGGGCACCACCCACTAGCTGCATGATCACCGGCTGGTCACTGATCACCGATCACCGGCCTTTGGAGAGTTTTCTAGAATTTACTTATTCAGACGGTGATCGGTGATCAAGTTTCGGCGGCACGTAACGTCCAAAACAAGGCCACGACTGTCGTCCCCCGGCACCACCGGGCACGGGGAAGTCGCGAAGGGCAAGTGGAGTGCGGGAGGTACGACTGGGCCGGCGAGCGGGGGCGCGTGGCGCCCTTCATGAACCTGTCCTTTTAGTTAGGACAAAAATCTTTTTAAAAGGACACATGGGGCTATCCGTTATAGACTTTTTCGTTGGTCGAAACGTGGACGGTGTTCACGTAGAGGCTATACGCCCTAGCGGAAAACCGCGACGCTGTGCAAAGAGAGCACGAATAGGTAGGCGCGATGAGACTGCGCGCTGGCCAGTTTGCACTGTGTGTGGGTGTGTGTGTGTTAGCTGTCACTGCGGGCGTCATGACCCGCCGGTCGGCGAGTCGTGACTGGGGCTCGGACCGCGGCGGAGCCACGTCTGCTGCTCGGCGGTGGCCGCGGTGCCAGCGGCCGCCACACCGCACCCGCCCGTCTCCTCGAACCCTGCCCCTAGCGACTCCTCCGCAGATCGCCATTTACCCAGCTGCGGCGCCGGGTCCGACACGGCGCGCGCGGGCGTGCGCGGGCTGCGGCTGCCGCGGCTTGCGGCGAGGGAGTGGATCGACGAGGGCGTCTGCGACTCGGGGTCCGAAAGGGACTCCTCGCCGGACGTCACCTGCATCAAATGCGAACACAACGACTCGGGCGTGTCTCGGGTGGTCTCAGCCCATCTCGGGCCCAAGAGCGCCCCCTCGCCGCACACGCTCCCTTGAGCGGCCCTTGAGCGGTGTGCCTTCTCTCCCCGTCTCTCCCCCGTCTCTCCCCCGTCTCTCCCGCGTCTCTCCCCGTCTCTCCCCGTCTCTCCCCGTCTCTCCCCGTCTCTCCCCGTCTCTCCCCGTCTCTCGGGCACCTTGAGCAGCGCCGTGCCTTCGCTCGCGATGGCTCGCACCGGCGCCACTCCTGGGTCGCGCCCTGTCCGCTTCCCGCACGCTCTCGCGATGCGGTCGGCGAGCGGACTGCCGGGCGACGCCAGGTTGAAGAGCAGCGTCGAGAGGACGACCATGTTGACACCGACGATGACGCGCGCCGTGACCGGCACGTCGAAGAGGAGGGCCGAGGCCACGGCGTTGAGCACAATCGAGATTCCGACGGCGAAAGTCTTGAGGATGTTGTCCGCAAACTTGAGCGCCATCGAGACGGCGACGCCGCCGAGCGCGTTGAGTGCCACCGCCACCCACACGACCATGTTGAACCCGACCATCAGGTTCCCTCGCCGGAGGTGGCTGTAGTCGTACACAACCATGGTGACCTAGGGTGAGGGTGAGGGTGAGGGTGAGGGTGAGGGTGAGGGTGAGGGTGAGGGTGAGGGTGAGGGTGAGGGTGAGGGTGAGGGTGAGGGTGAGGGTGAGGGTGAGGGTGAGGGTGAGGGTGAGGGTGAGGGTGAGGGTGAGTTGCAGTCACACACAGCCATGGTGGCCTGTGCCACGGGATGGGCCGAGGCGAGGGCGGGAAGGGCGGGGAGGAGGTAGAGCACTCGTGGCACGAGGGAGAGACGCGCAGTGAGTACAGCATGCAGCGGAAGGCAGCAGGAGTACACAGGTGCATGTCCTCTCCATACCGACGGCCGAAAGCACTGGTTGGAAGGCAGGAACACGGGTCCGCTTCTAAGAGGCACTTCTAAGAGGCAGGCTGACCCAGGCGGTCGGCAGCGCGAAGAGCGAGAGCTGTATGGACTGCAGCCAGAGCGTGAGCGGGAGCGACTTGAAGAGCTTCTCCAGAAAGACGCCCGAGTAGGCCGAGAGCATCGTCGCAAGCAGCATCGCCCCGGCGCCCGAGAGCGAGTTGCGGTCCTGGCTGCCGTTTCCGCCGGTCTTGTCCTGCAGCTGCATCACAACTAGGCCGAGCGTGAGAACGAGCAGGGCGCCCCACTGCGGCAGGTTGAGCCGCCGGTCAAGCATGAGCACGGTCGCGACCGCCGTCGTGATGACCTTCATCTGCGAGGTGACCGCCGCCGTGACGGGGTCGAGGTGTGACAGCGCATAGTACCAGAGGTTGTTCTGGAGGGTGTAGCAGAGGGCGGGGACGGCGAAGAGGAGCGTCGTCGAGCCGTGCTCGAAGGGCAGCGCGGCGACCAGCGACACCGCTCTCCGCAGCGAGCTCTCCTCCGCCGCGAGCAGCAGCACCGCCGCCGCGAACTTTAGGCACTCGGCGTAAAAGACGGCGACGGTCGGGAGGTACGCGGGCCGGAGCGTGCGCGAGTAGCTCGTCACGAGGATCAGCGACGAGTTCTGTACCACGATCAGCACCAGGCAGAACGCGCGAAGAGTCTGATCCCGCCGGCTCGACTCTCCCAGCTTTGGCATCGTGGCGGCGGCGCGGCGGCAGTGTGCGCGGGGCTATGCAGCCCGGCCCGAGAGAGCGAGGCGGCTCGTAGGTCCTGTGTGGCGCGGCAGCGGCGGCACTCCTAGGGCCGCGGCGACGGCAAGCCCGGCCTGTGCCCGCGGGGCAAGACGGTGGATGGACGGAGCGCTCGTGGAAGCACCCGGCGACACGACAACTTCTACACCTTGACCGCGCGTCGTTTTGCCACCTCTTTATTTTTTTTGAGAGCGCCTTCGTTGTTAATAGTACAAACCAATGGTCCCTTGCAAGCGGTCCTTTGTTGCAGTCGCACACACGCACACGCCGCGCCGCACCGCGCGCCCGCCCGCTGCCCCGCCCAGGCGGGAAAGAGACGAGGGGATGGGACAGCGAAGGAGGAGCCCAACACGTATGGGAGGGTTCAGTTGTGCGTCACGCTGCCCGGCGTTTCTCACTTTCCGGGAGTGACCCCTACACTCTACCCCGACCCCATTCCCCCCTCCTCGTTCCCGCCCGCCTCGAACTCTCTGGACCCCGACAAGCCGCTCGACGTTATGGGCCTCTGCCCCGCACGCCCCCGCCCCTTCTCGCTTCTGCCCCTCGCACACACCCAGGCCCGACACGCACATACAAGACAAACCCGGCGTCCTGCTCTCAAAAGAAAAGAAAAAATGGGAAGGAGGAGACCAGCGGGGGAGACTCCCCGCCTATGCAACACCCCACGGCTGCACGGGCCTGCGCGATAGGCTCGAGGTCTGAGTGGTGCCCACAGCCTTGAGGGTGAGAAGGAGGCCGTTCAGTCTGGAATAAATACGGTGTGTGGTTACTGTGGAGAGCGAGTAGAGTCTGTCATCGTCTGTGCGGGGAGAGCGGCATTGTGCATGGAGTGCATTGCCGTTCTTAACGGAGTCGCTTAGGCGGCTCCGGTGGTGAGCCGGTGTGTGTGCCAGTCCGCGCCAGTCCGCGCCCTTGTCGTGCCAAGGCTTGTCGTTTAAGAATTCTGCTCCCGAGAAATTCTTCGAGATCTCGGAATTGTTTTTTTTTAACACTTGCTTCATCGCAGATGGGCGAGGCGCTGCTCTTGCGCCTGGCAGTGATTATAGCCACCGCTATCGCTGTCGTATGCCTCTTCCGCCAGCCGCTCTCCGCTGCACCGCCACCCCGCCAGGCGCCAGCCTCCTGGGCGAGGCTTCCGGACCGATGCGCCCCGGCGTGCTGTCCCATGGCCAAGTGCATGGCATGCGGGCCGGGCACAACCTCGTTGCCCAGGCACAGCCCCGCCGACTCCGTGACGGGCTGCGAGCCGGTTTGCGACTTTCGCTGCATTGAGACACCGGCGCGGGCGGCATTCGAGCCAGCGCCGTCGCGGCTGCTGGCGGGTCCTGACTGGTCGGTGGCGGCGTCGCTCCGGGCGCTCGAGCTCGAGCATTCGGCGGTCTGAAACCCTAGATGCGGAAGCAGCTCCGTATCCAGCTCGCTCTCGAGAGGACACGGCAGTAAGCCATAGATGGAGACACCGCACGGCACCGTCTTCGCGCCGCGACGTTGGTGGTGCTCCTGACGCTAGGTCTGGAACTCGACTCGACGCGTCGTCGTGGTCGGCCTCAAGGTGCGCCGCGACTTCAACGTCTACCGCGCCGCCTTTGCCTCTCGAGGCTTTGCGGCGATGCACCTGCCGACGCCACTGCTGCTGCGCTCTGAGCCGGGGTCTGGGCTGCACTACGGCCCTGTGGCGGCGCCGAGGCGGCTAGAGAGTGTCGCGGCCGTGCTCTGCCACTCTGTTCTCGCCAGCCACTGCTTCAAGGGGTATCCGGACGCCGCGGGCGGCGCGGAGGCTGCCAGCCTTAGATCGGGGGATGCGCACTCATGTACTCCGGCACGGCTCGATACCCCCCTCCCGCCCTGACTCTGGTTTGTTCGCGCCGCAGGCCGCCAACGCGACGGACCCGTCCGAGGCGGCGCGCCGCATCTTTGGCGCCGTCGAGCCGTCGGTCAAGATGGCTACACCCTGATTTCCACGAACCTACTCGGAACTTTCTTGTAGGCGCCGTCGAGCCGTCGGTCAAGATCAACCGCCTGCCAGGCGCGCGGCAGGTGCGTTTGTGGTAGCCCAAGACAGCGCTACACAACGGCCTCTACGTTGGGTCGTGCCTAGAAGAAGCCGCAGGGAAATCCCACCCGCACCCCGAGCCATCGTCGTGGAGCGCGTACGCGACGTAGATAGAGAGGTGGTGCGGTCTGGGTGGACGCTAGACAGGGGTCGACGCACGCTGGAGCGAAAAGCAGACACACAAACTCACCCCGTGATGCGACGTCGTCCGGCAGGTGCTCACCGCCAAGGATGGCCTCTGCGCCACCCTCCGCGCCTCGGGCCTGTCGGCGGCGGAGACGTCGCGCTTCACTTTTCCATGCTGGAGCCTGCCCGAGGACCGACGCCGCTTGCGCGACGCGCTGCGAAGGGGTGTCGACAGTTCGGTGCAGTCGAGCGATGCGGTGCGAGGAGGTGTCGAGCCGCACGCGCCTCAAGGCGATGCGGGAGGAGGCAATGGAGGAGGCAATGGTGGCAATGGAGGCGGAGATTCAGGCGATGCATTGGGCGGTGGGGTCGACGTGGGGCAAGCCCAGGCCGGCTGGCGGCGCAGAGAGGCGTTCCCGTGGCGGCGCGGGTTGTGGATCGTCAAGCCAGCCCGCGGATCGGTGGGGCACGGCATTGCCATCGCAAACGCATCGGAGCTGCTCGCAGCGATGCGCGGGGAGGCCGTCGCGCTCTCCTACGGCGGCTCCTTCCCTCCCGGCCGTGCGGTCGTATCGCCCTACCTCTCCGAGCCCCTGCTTCACGACGGCCGCAAGTGGGACTTGCGCACCTACGTCCTCTGCACGTCGGCGCTGCCGATGCGGCTGTACCTCTTCACGGAGGGCGTCGTGCGCTATGCCGCCGCCGCGTACGGTTCCTCCGGTCGCGCAGCGTACCTCACCAACACGCACGTTGGGAAGGAAACGCTGCACCGTGGCATCGCTCCCATCACGGGCACCTTCGCCGCGCTCGGTGACCACTTTAGCGCGCGCGCCCAGCGAGGTGGTGGGGAGGGCGAAGGCGGAGGCGGAGGGGGCGGCGGAGAGGGCGGCGGAGGCGGAGGCGGGCCGCTCTTCCGCGGGCACGCCTCCATGCTGGGCGCGATGCGGCGCGTCGTCGGCGCGCTCTTTCTCTCCGCGGAGCCGCAGTTCTCACGCTTCTACGAGGCGAGATCTAGTCGAGATCTAGTCGAGATCTAGTCGAGATCGCCCGAGATCGCCCGAGATTGCCCGAGACAACCGAGGCTACACAAGGCTACGCGAGACCACCGAGAGACGAGCTCACCCGCACCTCCCCGTTGCCTCCCCGTCGGATGAGGCGCGCATGCGGCAGAGGCGCGCAGGCGCGGGGACGGGACAGTCTGGTGGCTCGAGGCTGGCCGGCGGTGGCGGCGCGTTGGGGTGCGCCTCGTGCTACCACATCTTCGGAGTCGACCTGATCGCTGACCGCGGAGGGGAGTTCCGCGTCATCGAGGTGAATGTCCAGCCTGACCTCACCCTCTCCCAATCCGGTTGCGCGGCTGCCGCGGCTAGCGCAGCTCCCGCGAGCACCGACACCGGAGCGGCGGGCGACGGCTGCTGGGGAGGCTCCTTCTCGTATGACCACGCCAAGCGAGCCGCCGCGTACAACGCCGTGAGCGTCGTCTACGCCGACCGGTCCGCCGCAGCGACGCTCGCGAGACTGCTCACGCCGCTCGCCGGGCGGGTCGTCGCCTTCCCGCGGCTGCTCGCCCCCGGCGGCGGCTTGGCCGCCGACGCCCTCTCCTACTTGCTCGAGGCGGTGCGAGAGGGCGCCGCCGGATGCTTGCCTGCCGCTGTACCCTTGAACTGTCCACCAACTTGCTCGGAACTGTCTTGTAGGCGTTGCCGCCGGGTGCTTCCTGCCCGTGTACCCCTCCGGCCGAGCGCGCAGCGAGCACGCCACTCGTTGGAGGCGCCTCGCGGGCGATGGGAGCTTTCCGTGAGCCTTCTCGGAAGCTTCCTGCAGGCACGCCGCGCACTGGAGGCGCTTGGCGGCCGCCGCAACGACGAAGTGGGGGTGCGGCGGCGAGGGCGGCTGCGGCGGCTTCGATTTTGAGCGGCGGCGGCAGATGGACGCGCTGCTGCATCTGGTGCTGCATGGCGAGGCGGAGAGTAGCTGAGATCCGCTGAGATGCGCCGAGGTAGGGAGGCGCCCGCTGCAGAGGGAGGGGGCGGGGGGGGGGGGCAAGACTCGCGACTCCACGTCTAAACGACAGGAGCCCCACGGCATTCAAAGTGAAAGGCCTGTGTACATGGGTGGGCGGTGTGCGTGCGTGCGGTGTGTGTGTGTGTGTGTGTGTGTGTGTGTGTGTGTGTGTGTGTGTGTGTGTGTGTGTGTGTGTGTGTGTGTGTGTGTGTGTGTGTGTGTGTGTGTGTGTGTGTGTGTGTGTGTGTGTGTGTGTGTGTGTGTGTGTGTGTGTGTGTGTGTGTGTGTGTGTGTGTGTGTGTGTGTGTGTGTGTGTGTGTGTGTGTGTGTGTGTGTGTGTGTGTGTGTGTGTGTGACCTCCGGCGAAGCGGCGCCGGCCTCGCCGCCCCCGTCCCCCCCCTGAGCCTTCTCGGACCCTTCCTGCAGGCGCGTGGTGGGCGGCCGGCCGAGCGGTGGCGGCCTAGCTACAGGCGGCGGTGCGAGGCGATGCTGGCCGCCGCACTGCCATCGGGATCAGACGCCGCCGCGGGTGCGGCTGCTTCGCCGTGGCATTTCGGCGGCGGCGGTGGCGGCGGCGGTGGCGGCGGTGGCGGCGGCAGTGGTCCGCCGGGCGAATGGGCGTGGGCCCGGCGCGAGTATTTATTCCAGACGGTGTACGATGTCGAGGACTGAGAGTGTCGTAGCTGTAGTGTACGTGCGTATTGTATATTCTTCCTCTCACACAGTGGCTCTCATAATCAACCGTCCGTCGGGAGAATCAGAAAACTGAAAAGAATTTTTACAACGAAGAATCACGACATGCGACACACTCCCGGGAAAAGGTAAGGTAAGGTAAGGTAGACTTCTCCACACACACGAGGTGGTGGGGCTAAGTCTTTGACTACAACTGTACTGTCACGGCCAGAGCTCAATGGCACGTATGGAAAAATCAGCGACCGGAACGAGAGCGGCCGCTTCAACGTGCAGCTCGAGATGGAGGTGAAGAGCGGGCAAGGGACGACCTTCATCCTTTCCAACCGGTTTGTTGCTGTGAAGCCGCACGCGAGAACCTCGCCTACTCCCCGCGGATGCCCCGGCGAATTTATCTCCTTCCCGTCGGTTTTCTTTTCTCGCACGACGCTGGGTGTTCTCGAGGTTCTCGAGGTGGATATCCTTTGGCCGCGTTGTGTGTGTGTGAGTGTGAGTGTGTGTGTGTGTGTGTGTGTGTGTGTGTGTGTGTGTGTGTGTGTGTGTGTGTGTGTGTGTGTGTGTGTGTGTGTGTGTGTGTGTGTGTGTGACGCGCTGGGCACGGGCCACGGCGGCATCATTTGCGGTCTAGCGTCCACCCATACCGCGTTGGTGTCCAGTCACACGAAATTAAACTCTCCACAGACATATTCCGAGGCAGTTTTGCAGAGCAAGGGCCGCCATCACACCCGTTGCGCCCTTGCTTTAATGCACAGCGACGAATGGATCCGACCCGAGGGGAGGGAACTGACACTCACATGGCCCACGCGGCTTCCGGCGACACTACATCGACCAAGCCGGCGGGAGGGGGGGGGGGGGGGATGCTTCTTCTGTCGGTGGCCCGGCCTTATGGTGGCGCGGGCGGCGGCGGCGGCAGCAGCGGCGGCGGGGGGCTTGGTGAGCTCTGCTCCAACCTTACCGCACTTTCATGCAACAGAGTCTGTGGCCGGCATGTCATTCGACGCAGTAGCATGCCTTAACCGTGCCGAAGATCGGGTCTTGGCCAATGGCGTCGTTGCTGCAGGTCGTTGTGCCGCAGAGCCGGCACGACTTGGCACAGTTCTCGCGCACCACCTGAAAGTTATCGCAGTTGTACGCCATGTTCACCCCGTAATCTCCTCCGTCCCATGGGCAGCCTGTCATATACCCCGGAACACCGGGATGGTAGTACTGTTGCCCAGAGTCCTTGCAGGGTCCATTCATCTTGCATGTGTACGGGTTGCTCGAGTAGTCAAGTGGAATCCACGTTCCGCCAGCATTCGAGCAACTGGCTTGGGCACAGACTTCCTCACAGCTGCTGGTCCAGGCGCGGACTCGGCTGCGTCGGAGGGGGTGGCTGCGGCGGGTTCGGGGAAGGGGTGATGCTCATCTCCTCCATCCTGCCCTCGATTCCTGCACTCCTATCCTCTAGTACTCCCATCTACCCGAGAAAATTGTCAGCCACTTGTTTCGGAGACACCTGCATCTGCTCTGTGGAGGTCGGAGTTAGAGTGGGCCCGGGGGGGCGAGGGAGGAGGCGGTAGGGGAGGCGGCGTGGAAGGAGTTGGCGAGGGCGGAGGCGGTGACAGAGAGGGGGGCGGGGGAGGAGGCGGCGGGGGAGGCGGCGGCGGCGGGGGGGATGGCAAGGTCCAAGGAGGCGGCGGTAGGGGGGGAAGAGGCGATGGGGAGGCGGGGGGGGGCACACCGGCCGCCGAGGTGAAAGGTGGCGCTCGGGGGAGGCGGCGGGGA
>NW_005200417.1:839257-842787 GCF_000372725.1 Emiliania huxleyi CCMP1516
GAGGCGGCGGCGAGGGCGGTGGGGGAGACGGGTGCGGCGAGGAGGGGAGCGGCGGAGAGGGGGAGAGGAAGGGAGGAAGAAAGGAGATTGGAGCGAACACCACGCTTTCGCGATTTCCGTGCCAGCAATAATAATAATTACCCCCTCCCCCTCGCAAAAGAAAAAGCGAACCCAGCCGATCGCGTAAACGGCGTCGAATGAAGCCCGCCGAGTTTGATCGACAATCGCGAGATTTGCACGCCGTCGACCAGAGGATCGCCGCATGGCAGACGATGCGTCAGCTTGTGCGGCGCTCGCGCCGCGCCGGCTGGCTCATCGAGCGCGCTCCCTGGCGCTGTCCAGGCCACGCGCGGCGCCGCGCATGCTGCGCGCCACTCGCCGCGGCTTGCAGTACCGCGCCACTGCAGCCTCGCAAACGTTGCGCACAGATCCAGCATGCTGCTCACCAGGCAGCAGAGTGCTGCACCGGCATGCCGCGGAGGCTGTGGCGCTGCGGCGCGCCGTCTCCCCGCCCTGTTCACGGAGAAGGCGCGCGGCGGCACGGCCCTCCACCAGTCGCAGGAGGTGCGCACCTCCCAAAGGAAGCACCAGATGCTCCCTCAGCACACGCAGCTTTGCGCAGCGCAGCGCACGGGCCACGCCACGCAAAGCCGACCCTCAGTCTGCCCGAGAGGCTGTCTGCGGAAGGCCTGGCAAGCGCGCGCCCGCCTCCTCCGCGGCCATGCCCTCCGCCCGGGCGAGCGAGCAAGAAATGGAGGCGGATCGCCATACAGGAGCCCGCTCTTTCTTATGGGTTGTAAAATTCTTATTTCGGCCATCGCAGAGCAGGTTGTGAATGAGCTTGCCTGTGGCGGGGGTGGGCGGGTGCACGGAGCTAAGTGCCTCGCCACCCTCGCAGGAGTCGCTTAGGCGGCTCCCGTGGTGTACCTGTGTTAGTGCCAGTGCGCGCCAGTCCCGTGCCCAGTGTTGTAAAAAAAGAAAGAAAGAAAGAAAGCAGACACGCCAAACGAGGGATGGGCCCAGTGTTGTGCGAGGGAGGTTGGAGGCTGGCAAAATTCTTATAGATCAACACTTTCGATAGACCGAAAGTAAGATCGTTCGGTGCAGAAACGCCGGCCATGCCCATGTAACGCACTTGTGCTCGCTTTTTTTGATTTTTTGGTTTAGAAGTGTCTCCAAGTCTTCTGGACCCATCGATGGCCGTCGCCTCGACGCCGCTCGTCGCGGCACCATCGTGCCCGGCCTGGGCGAAGCGTCGTCGCGGGTTCCCGCCGCAGTTCGACGGCAAGCCGTGCGAGCCTGCCGAGGAGGAGGACATGTGGCTGTGCAGAGCCGACGGCCGCGCGCGCAGCACCGCCGACCTGAAGCGCCTGGCGACCGCCGCTCGGGTGCGAGCGAAACGAGCAGGAGATGCAGCCGCCGCGAACACGCGCGATCGGCAGGCGCGCGACCACAGCGCCGCCGGCAGCGTGAGCAGCACGACCGGCGCGCAGCGCCGGCGGTCGCCAAGACCGTGCGCCCACAACGCGGCCAGTGCGGCTGCCCGGCGCACGCGGTGTGCGGCATGTGCGTCGACCAGGGCAAGCTCGCCGCGGCCGAGCAGGCGGCCATCGACCTGGAGACGCGCTTCCACGCCTCGACGAACGTCGTCATGGACCTGGAGCGGCCCGAGGACGAGACGGCGGCGCTGCTGCAGCGCTGCGTGCACGTCTCCGACGAGACGAAGCGGCGGCTGCTGGGCGAGTGGAGCGACGAGCGCACGCGCTGCCGCTGCACGCATGCGCCTCGTGCGGCGTGCGCGACCCGTCGCTGACGTACACGCGGGTTGACGTGTCGGCGCTGCCGCGTACTGTGTCTGTGCGCGTAGCCGGCGGCGAAGACGAGACGCGGCACGTGTTTGAGCTCTCGCCCGAGCAGTGCGCTAAGTATCGAGGTTTTAGAAAAGGAGGTTGCGGTGTTGATCGCAGCGGGAGCCCTCTTATTTCTGACACACGCCCGTGCGTGCCCGGCGGCCCGGCGGCCCGGCGGCCCGGTTCCACACGTCACGCGAACCGCCTCCGACGTGCCACCACCGACCAGCCGGACGCCGCCGTGCTTCCATGATCTACCCGCTCGCCGCACCGCTCTGCCTCACCATCGCCGGCGCTTTTATTGCCGCCGGTACACTCTCGGAGACGGCCGCTCCCTTTGCCTTCACGTGGGGCGTGCCGCTGTCTTTCGCCGGGCTCATGGTCGTCATGTGGTCTGGCGATGGCTTGTCCTACCTGATGCTGCTCGCGAGCGCGCTCAGCATTGCCCGCAGCGGTTGCAGCACGGCGGCGCCACCGCCCGATGCCTTCGCGGCGGCTGCGTGCGACGCTGTGCTGGGCTTGCCGCCGCTGGCGCTGCCGCTGCTCTCGGTCGTGCCGCCGGCGACCCTGGTTGCGCGCTTCGGCCCGGACGACCCGTGCTTGACCGCGTGGCTGGCGAGCACTCTGGTGTCTCTCGTTCCGGCGCTGCCGCCCGACGTGCAGGCGCTGGCGTGGCAGCCGGGCGTCGTCTCGTCCGCGCTAATCTTCTTCAACGCGTACTGCATGCTGCGCACGCGCCGCGCCAAGACCGCCGAAGCGATTCCGCAGAGCAAGAAGGTTTCGTAGGCCGCAATCGTGTCGGGACGTCGCCTTTTGGTTCTCCGTTGGACCTGATATTTGACACAGTCGTCAGTATTGGGATCGTGTGAGCCGCGACCGCCGCCACCCACGACCGCCGCCACGACACGGTGCGGTGACATACTGTACGACTACCAACGGCGGCTGTCCCAGTGGTGTCGACTGTGTGCATCTAAACTCGGTGTCGCGAGCGCCGCACCGCTCTGCCCGCTCTCTGACTCTGTCTGACTGTCTCTCCTCACACCTCAATCCTCTCTCCGGCCGGACCCGGAGGACACGCCGCCCCCCGCGGCCCCGCCCCGGCGCTTGGGCGGCGTCGCGCCCACTTTGTCATTGTGGTTGTCTGCGTGTCTATCTCCGTCTCAGTGTGGAGACGTTTACCTTTACCTTTTTTCACATGAGACATGTGGGTTGTGGCCCGCCCCGCGCCCTGGCGCGCGCGAAAAAGAGTGGCGAAAAAAAAACATGCTCGAAACTAACCGACACGAACAGTACACGCGTTCGTTCGCGAGCGAGGAGCGACACGTGTGGGCTCTCTGGGCCCAAGCCCCAACGCGATACACACTGCGTCGCCACTGCGTCGCCCGCCCTTCGCCGGTCTGCGCACCCACCGTCTAGCGTCGTAACGCTCGTCACTTGATGTAGCGGTACAGGAACTTGCGGTGGAAGTCGTTGCGCACGGTGTCGTTGATGAACCGGCGCGCCTCCTTCTTCGGCTCGCGCGCCTGCGGCCAGGTACGGTACGGTGAGGTGCATTGCGGTGCGGTGCGGCGAGGTGAGGTGCGGTGCGGTGAGGTACACTTCTGCACACACACGAGGGTGGTGGGGCAAGGGCCGGGCGACACTCGCGTCTCCACGTCTAAAGACAGGAGCCGCACGGCA
>NW_005200417.1:844747-848195 GCF_000372725.1 Emiliania huxleyi CCMP1516
TCTGGGTGAGCTGTCGTGATGGCCGCTCGCCGCTCGCGAACCAAACTTTTTTTCATGCGGGGTGAACACTCCTACACCTCACAATCCATAAGCTTAAGCATAGGACGCCTAGCTGGCCGCGTGGGGTGGGCGGCGAGCCGCGCATCGGCCGACAATGTGCCGGTGTACGCGTTTCGGTGACACTCAGGGCCCGTTTTGCATGACCTGCGGGGTGGTTTCACTGCGCGGAGGCGGCAACCTCCCTCTCTCGCGCGGCTGCTACAAGGCCAAGTTTTCCGTGCCGGGCGGCGACGGCTGGCAGCGCGTCGTGCTGCGGCTCTCGTCGTTCAGCGACGCGGTCGCGCGCGAGCTCGAGGCGCAGCTCGCGACGGAGCGCGGGAGGCGGCGCAACGAGACGCACCGCGCCGCGCTGAGGTCCTGAGGAGGCCGAGGGCCTCGTCCAGCTCTCGCACCTGCGCGGCTGGATGGACGAGGCCGCGCCGCTCAGCCCGCTGATGCCGCGGCCGATGCCGAGCGCGGCGAGCCCCGACACCGAGGCGCACCGCCGCAACTTCCTCCCGCGCTGGGCGCCGCGCGTCGGAAACCAGGAGTAATTCCAACCGCGAGCTGGCGGCCGACGAGGCGCTCCACCGCCAGCGCGTCGCCGAGCTCGCCGAGCAGCGGCGCGTGCTGCAGGCCGCCGAGTTCGACGGCGGGTGCTGGCCGCGCCAGCGCCTTTTCGTGTAACTCACTACTCTAAGTCACCTCACGTACTTCCGAAGCCGAGCACGCCATCCCTCATCGCGATCGTGCAGCGCCCATGGGCGCCGCCGGCAACCTCGAAGGCGGGCCGCCCGGCGGGCTGCGCGCGGGCGCGCCGCGCCATGTGGCAGGCGTCAGAGAGGAGGAACTCGGCCGCCGACGGACGCTCGAACGACGAGTTGCGGCGGTAGACGAAGGCGGGGCGCACGGCGCGGAGCGCGCGGAATTTGGCCTCGGCCTGCTCGGCGGTGACGTCCGCGAGGATCTCGACGACGCGCGACATGTTGGTCCGCGCCGCGTGGTGCGAGACGAAGTAGGCGATCTCGCAGTAGTCGAGCCACCGCACGTGCGGCAGGTCGCGCACAAAATCTTGCTCCACCGGCGGCCGTTGCGGGCTGTTCGCCGTGTAGAGCACGTACAGCGGTATGCAGCCGCCCGCGCCGCCGAGCGCCACCGTCTCCATCACCTTCGCCGTGTTGCCCGGGTCGCCCTGCGCAATGATGCAGAAGCGGCTGCGCGATGCGGCCTCCAGGTACTGCTCGCGCCCGGCGCTGCGCGCGGTGTCGCGGCGGATGGCGGCGGCCTCGGCCTTGTAGTCGACGACCCGGTACCGCAGACAGTCGTCGCGCAGCTTGGCGGCCGCGTGCTGCGTCGTCTGGCGCCATGTTCCCAGGCACGATGGCTGGTCGCCCACGACGTTGCCCTCGCTGTCCCTGTACTCCTTCCCTCGGGCATTGATCGCCTTGGACCGCGTGGCGGTGTGCACGTGCGAGGCGTCGGGCGGGGCCGCGCACGCGTCGTTGCAGAAGGTGTGGTAAACGTGCTTGTCGGGATGGGTCGCGGGTGCGCCCCTCGGCTTCCGGAGGTCGGGGTGGTCGCAGATCTCGTAGGCGCCGACAGTGCAGTTGATCCCAAAGCTCTGGGTCCACGCCCTCGGATTCGCGTAGAGCTGCTGCCAGATGAGATAGCGAAGCGGCATCAGGTAGAGCTTCGGCACGTGACCGCCGAGGAAGACGACCTGGTTGCGCTCCGCCCACGGCAGCGGCTTCGGCACGCGGCCGGAGAGCAGCCACTGCGGCTGCGCGACCGCAAACGGCGCGACGAGCGTGGGCTCGTCGCGGTAGGCGCTCGATCCCGGCCCCGTGAGGAGGATCTGATCGCGCATCCAGATCGTGTCCGCCTTCGGCCGCTTGTGCTGCAAGCAGCCCTGGATGTACTGGAGCGACACGAGCTTCGGCGGCACGGGCCGTGTGGACGACTCGTTCGGGTAGAGCGTGCGGTTCTCGGCGAGGTAGGTGAGCTCTCGTCTCAGCGTGAACTCCTTCCGCGCAACGCACAGCTGCGAGTAGTTGGCGGCGACATAGACGAGGTCGGCGTCTGCGATGCTCGCCGCCGTCCACGCCGCCGGCCGCCGGGCGTACGCACGCTGCAGCTTGAGCTCCGTCGAGAACGGATCGCGCTCCCAGTGTGCGCCAGCGCCCCGCGCGTTCCAGAAATCGGGATTCGCGGCGTGTACGAAGGCCTCGTGGGTGTAGACCTTGCACGGCTCGAGCGCAGCGAGAAGCGTGTGGCGCATCGAGCTTGTCTGGTTCTGCCGCACGCGATCCGTCGTAACCCGACCAGCCACAAACTCGGACAACAACATCTCTCAAACTCGGCGAGGATCTTGGATCGCAGCGGGCACCTGGCAGGGGTTTGTCAAATTCTTTTATTCTCTTTGCATAGACAGGCGAGCGAGCCCAGCCGCAGCGCGGCTAGCAGCCCACACCCGAAGCTACCGTGACCGCGCGCGTGGATATTAAGCGCGCGAGGAAACACACTCAAACGCACGTCGGAAGTACCACGCACATAAAGAAGACGCCTAGCGGCCAGAAAAGGGAGGCGACAGCGTAGGCCCGATCCAGGCGGCGGAGGAGGGCATGCCGCTCGCAGAGAGCGATTCGGACCCGCATAGCCCGAAGGGGTGCGGGCAAAAGGATGGAGCGGCCCCGCTGGCGGAATAAGGTGTTTGCCGGTGGCAGCGCAAGAGGTTGGAGGGTGAGGTGGACTCGATGGTGCTTTCGTTGCTACTTGATATGAGTGTCAAAGGGGTACCATACCATGCAGTGTGCAGAGAAGGAAGCGTCAAAAGGCGGATTAGGTTTGAGCGCTGGGCCACTCGGTCACACCGCCTGGCCACCACCGCCGACGAGCGAGACGTCTCACACACACGACACAGCGGGAGACGATGGAGACCGGGGGGGGGGGGGGGGGTCACCCCCTCGGCCGCGGCGCGTGCACAACACGACCCTTTCAAAACCTCGGTTTGGGCGGCTGACCCCCTGTGGGGTTTGCCCTTGCAGGATGCAGCGCGCCACTTGCCCCCGCGTCACCCCCCCCCCCCCGGGCCCGGGGCCCGGGGTAAAGGGATTTTGTTATTTCAAAAGATCGCCACCCCCGGCCAAAAAGGGGGGGGGGGGGACCCTCTCTTTTTCTTTTTTTCCGGGAATGCCTCACTTTTTCCCCTTTTTCGTGGGGCCCCCCCTCTACCTCACCCGCAAAAGGGGACCTACCTTAAGGGGCGCCTTCTTTTAGGGGGCCCCTCCAGACTTTCTTTGGCGCGGCCCCTCCCCCTGAGAAATTCTGCCCCCGCCCCTTCCCCAAAAAGGGGACCCCCCCATCCTGGGTGGTGAAAAAGGGCCCGTGCACCTTCGGGGTCGGAACCTTT
>NW_005200417.1:848544-879405 GCF_000372725.1 Emiliania huxleyi CCMP1516
CACAGCTGCAGCCGTGAAGAGACGCCGTTCACAGCATCGCAGTGCGTCCGGTAGCGCGAGCCTGTTCACAGCTGCAGCCGTGAAGAGACGCCGTTCACAGCATCGCAGTGCGTCCGGTAGCGCGAGCCTGTTCACAGCTGCAGCCGTGAAGAGACGCCGTTCACAGCATCGCAGTGCGTCCGGTAGCGCGAGCCTGTTCACAGCTGCAGCCGTGAAGAGACGCCGTTCACAGCATCGCAGTGCGTCCGGTAGCGCGAGCCTGTTCACAGCTGCAGCCGTGAAGAGACGCCGTTCACAGCATCGCAGTGCGTCCGGTAGCGCGAGCCGAGCGACTCAAGCAGCGGGCGGGTCACGGCCTCCGCCGCCGCCCGCGCCTCGCCGTCGGGCATCGCATCCACCGCGAGGAAGTACTCCTGTTCACAGCTGCAGGTGTGAAGAGACGCCGTTCACAGCATCGCATCCACTGAGAGGAAGTACTCCTCGACGGGCGACGCCACCGCCAATGAGCAATTGCGGCGCTCGAACGAGCCGACGATCCGGGAGTAGAGCGCGGCGCTCGCAAACATGCACGAGGAGGCGGCGGCGGCGGCGGAGGAGGAGGAGGAGGCGGCGGCGGGCGTGTGCGGCGCGAGGACGGCGCAGAGCAGCAGCCACGACTGCGTGAGAAGCTTGCGAAGCGTCTCGCGGAACGCGGCCGCGTCGGCGCCTGGCGGCGGCGGTACTGCGTCCTCCCACGCAGGGCCGGGGTACGGCGCCATGGCGGCGTCGGGCGAGTCGCCGGCCGCGAGGCGGCGGAGCACAGCGGCGGCAGACTTTGCGGCGAGCAGAAAGATTGGGTTGGTGGCGCGGGCGTGCCTAAGAGAGGGCGGGGGCACCAGAGGTCTACGAGAGGTAGGGAAACCGAACCGCAAAGAACCGCAAGCCCACGAGCAGGCGAGGGGGGAGGCGGGGCGGCGCGGGAAGGGGTATCGGGCTGCTCGATCTCCGCTCGATCTCCGTGCAGCGTCGACTCACGAGTCTAGCAGAACGAGTCTAGCAGTTCTGGTCGGTGGCGACGGGCGTGCCGTTGGAAACGCTCGAGCGGAGAGACCGCCTCGTCCAGCAGGGGTGTCTCTCCATCCTCGTCCCCGTCGCCGCCGCCGCCGCCGCCATCACCACCACCGGTGCTGCTGCCACCACCGCTGCTGCCGCCGCCGCCGCCGCCGCCGGCTAAACCCGACTGAAGCGAGAGCTGACTCGAGCTGGCCCTGGTCGCGCCTCTGCTCCGCCTATCGGACGTGTCGCGGTCGTGGACGTGTCGTCGACGTGTCGTGGACGTGGTGGCGCCGTTGGGCGTGCGGCCGTGCGAGAGCACCATCTCTTGACGAACTCTGGGCGACATCTCGGCTATCTCTCGGCCGTCGCCTCGCCGCCCGCGGTGCTGTCGCCGCCGCCGCCGCCGCGCTTGCCGAGGCCGCCGCGACGGCTGCAGCTTCCGGGCTGTGCAGCAGGGCCGGGGCAGAGCAGGCAGTGGTGCTCCTACTGAGTCCAGCGGACCACAGCTGAGTGCGTCTCCTCTCGAGTGCCGGTGTGACTACACAGACCCGTATTCAGCTTTCTAGCGTGCTGCTCCTGCATCTCCGCCTCAGCGCACGCCCTCGAGCAAAACTTGAGCCCGCAGCCCCCCGGGCAGGGAACCGGCTCGCGCAGCTGGCGCACGCCGGCCACCTCTGGCAGCCTACCCACTCGTCGCGCAGGTGTCGTGGCCGCACCGGCTCAGAGACACGTCCCGGGGCTGTCTCGGGAGGTTTCTCGGGGGTTTTCTCGGAGGTGTCTCGGAGGCGTCTCGGAAGGCTCACCGGAGCGCCCGCAAATCGGTGCGCGGGAGCAGTGCGCAGAGCTGCCGCTCGAGCGGGCCGAGGAAGGCGCAGCACCGCTCGCACGTCTCGACGCGGGCACGGCCCGGCTCAGCCATCGCGACGAGTGGGCGCTCTCGGAAGAGCACCGTGCCGCGTGGCAGCGGCCGCGTCGCAAAAAGGCCCTCGCCGCGGCCGGCGCCGGCGGAGCGCACTTCGATGCCTTCGCTGACGTCAAAGGCGCGGTCGAAGGACATGCTGGAGGGAAAGGGTGAAGGGGATGGGTGGATACGGAATGGGTGGATACGTGGGTCCAGCGCTGGCTTCCGGCTGTTTAGGGGTAGGGTAGGGTGCGTATGTTTGTGCCCTTGGCACCGTGGAGTGCTGGGGGGGGCGACAGGGAGGATGTGGCCCTGAGTTATGTGTACGCCGACTCAGGGTGTGTGGCAGCCAGATGGCTGTGTGTCTTGTGAGCTTTTGTGTCTGTGTGTCGCTCGTGCGTGTCGTCATCATCTGTCCAGCGTCCACCCATACCGCGTTGGTGTCCAGTCCGAGCCTGGCTGTTCTTCACCTTACTACCTACCTACCTACCTACGTATGTACTGCAGGGGTACATGCCTTCCACCGTGGCTTCTCAGGCCGGGGGAGGGGGGAGACCTTCTGTTCCTCGCGGAACGGGAGCAGGCCCCTCCTTGCCCGGTCAGCGAAGCAGGGCGGTGGTCGTGCCATCTTCGCTTCACAAGGACCACGCCGCAACCGTCGCCGGCGTGCGACACGTTCCCGTAGGCCGGACTGTCCTGGTCGAGAGTGTGTGCCGCCAAGGCGGGGCTACTCGGGGACAGTGCCGACCGACGGGACGCGGCTCGAGAGACTTGGCCTTTCCGAGGGTTTCCGGCAAACCCAGAGGGAAACCAGAGGGTCCCCAGCACTTTGCGTTTCCGGAAGTTTCCAGGGAAACCAGAGGGTGTTTGGTGCTCCATTCTGTTTCTCTCGAGTTTCCCTCGGGTAAGACACGACTCCTCCCCCCCCCCCCCCCCCCACACACACACGCCCCCCGCTCCCTTCCCCTTAGAGCCCCGTTAAGCAGCGTTTCTTTGCGGAAAATCATTAGTGGCGCCCTTAAACTCTTCTCGGTGCTGTGAGAGGGGCTTGTGTTGTAGAATTCTTGGCAATTTTTCGGTGCTGGTAGCCCCCCAAAAACAGGCGCGCGCAGCGCGCCCAGGGGCGCCGCAGGCGCCCCAAGCGGCGCGGAGCGCCGCCGCAGGCGGCGGACAGCAGGTGCGCGAAATTAAACGCCATTTTCGGTTCCGCGGTTTTGCCACTAACATTGAAATCCGGTACAAAACGACTTAGCCGAAACAGCTGACAGACAGACAGAGAGCACACACCGGTTCGAGACGGGGGTGCGCCGACCGCCGTCGCGGACCCGGTAGAGCTAGATGGTCCCACAGGACGCGCTCTTAGCCTCTGAGCTCGTCCTAGACGTTTTAGGGAAGCGTGGGCAGACCAGAACGCGGCCACGGCGACGCTCCGAGGCTGTCAGCAGCGCTGGCGGCGATCGTGGCGACGGCGCCTCGCCGCTGCAGCGGCACAGAATCGAGGAAGTGGCGTTGGTGGCAGCATCAATGAGATATGAAGGCGGCCGTAATGCTGGTGGCGCCTTCGAGGTCGGCGGAGAGGGCGGTAGCAGCGACGGCGATCGAGTCATGTGGCAGGGGGGCGAAGATGCAGCAGGGAGGCTTGAGTTAGCGACGCGGGGCGGTGGCGTGCCAGCAGGTAAGCGGCGGCGGCGGAGAGCAGGTGCGCGAAATAAAGGCCAATCTTGAGATATCCGTTTTGCACCACCTTTGGATTTCTGGTACAAATTGACTTGTGGATCTTGAAGGCACGCGCAAGAGCGCACCAGGCAAGTTGACTGAACCTCGGATCTCGCTGCCGCTAAGCGTGGCGTCGATTATCAAACGAGCGGTGACAGTAGCAGTGGCAGCGGCGGCAGCGTCGACAGGAGCACCTACTGCAGCGTGAAATGTGAGCTGGGAGGCGGGAGGCAGATGCAATAGGAGCGGGAGAGTGAGATCGTCAGCCAGCACGGCAGACCTTTACGGCGCGGCTGCGGGCGCGTTTGCAGTGACATGCGATCCATGTGGTAGCAAAGGCACGGCGGGAGTAGCGTATGCAGGCTGTGAGCGAGGGTGGCGCGTCGCGAGTGGCGGTGCAGCTAGTCGGTGGCGCGGGTGCTGGCGACCGGCAGAGAGATGCAGCCGGCGCGAGAGATGAACCCTGCGGAGAGGCGAGGTGACGGGCGAGCCGCGACCGTGGGAGAGGGCTGAGCATCGGCTGCACCGGAGGCACAGGAGCCTCGCACGCCCGACCGTGACGAGAGCGCCCTGACGCAGCTCAAGCAGCGTCAGGGCGCTACCAGCACCGAATGGGTAGGCTCGCCGAATTCTTCTCGGTGCCATTGCTCGCACCAGCCGCCATGGGCTTCTCCTTCGGCCGCAACAAGGATCGCGTCACGTGCTCTCTTTAGTCGGCGGACTTGTATGCACTGATGCAGTGGTGGCACTCGCTGCTGTCCGCCGACCCGATCTCACTCGACCCTCTCTGCGACCTCCCGTACCCGCCCTTTGTCCTCTCCGCCGACCTGACGCAGCGATCGGACAACGACTACTTTGACGGGCACATCCTCGCGCTCTACCTTGTCAGCACGGGCCAGTTCACCCACCCTGTCTCGCGGCGGCAAATCACGAGGGAGGAGTGCGCGGCGCTCGATCGGTATTTGCTCGAGCACGGACTGGACGCTGCGCAGGTCAGCCGCCGCCCTCGCCCTCGCCACCGCGCGCCACCGCTGTCCTCGTCGCCACGCTCACCACCCTCGCCTCCGCCGCCCTTTGCCAGGTGGAGCACGTCTGCGTGCACTGCGCAGCCGGCACGAGGATCATCCGGTCGCCCGCGATCACGCAGCTCCGCGCGGAGGCGGCGCTGGTGCTGCAGGCGCTCTTTCGGGGCGAAGGCGCCGGCCCAGGCTCGCGCCAGCCCGAGCCGGTCCCGCGCTGGGAGGGCGGCCTCGCGGTGCTGGACGACGACGACGCGCCGAGCCACGCGGT
The DNA here is from genome assembly GCF_000372725.1 of Emiliania huxleyi CCMP1516. NCBI lineage: Eukaryota > Haptophyta > Isochrysidales > Noelaerhabdaceae > Emiliania > Emiliania huxleyi. The sequence goes on from NW_005200417.1 coordinate 853,487, forward strand.
GGCGGCCATGGGGGAAGACGGCAGCGCCTCTCCTTCCGACGACGAGGACGCCTCCTTCCCGCCCCTTCCGACTCACCCCTGCCGGCCGGCCCCGAGCGAGGAGAAGGAGCCCGCCTCGAGCCAAATCTCCTCCGGCCAAACCTCGTCCAGCTGGCTCGAGGCGGCTGGCAGGGAGCTCCCGCCGACCCACCGACCTCTGGTGCCGCCCCAAGCACAAGGCATGCCCCCCCCACGTAACATGATTAGGAAAATGTATCGGCTTACGTACAATCGACCGACAGGAAGCTACGTCCGTAGGCAATGCGCCTCCTCCGCCCCTTCCGCCGGCTGTGCCCGCTGTGGCTGTGGCTGTGGCGGCGGCGGCGGCGGCGCACTCCACGTCGCGGCTGTCGGGTGCCTCCTCCTCCTCCTCCTCCTCCAGGGTCGAGAGGCGCGTGGCGGCGAGGCAGTGGCGCGAGGGCTCCCGCCGCCTCGGCCTGCTCTCTCTGCCAGAGGAGGTTCTTGCGACTCTGAAGGCGCAACCCGCGGCACCCCCCCGCCCGCCTCGCCGCTGCCCGTCTCGCCGCCGCACGCCCACCCGCGCGCCGCGACAGGTGTCTGAGGCGTTCACTGCGGCGCTGCGGGGCGAAGCCTTGGCGGCGATGGTGGCGGCGGCTGTCGGCGTGCCGTGCACGGCCGGTGGCGGCGGCGACGAGGGTGACAACGGTGGCGGCAGCGCTGAGCCGGGTGCATCCCGTGCAACCGCGCTGCAGGATGAGGAGGAGCAGGCGTCGGAGGAGGAGGAGGAGGAGGCGGCGGGGGAGGAAGGGGCGGCGGGGGAGGAGGAGCCGGCGGAGGCCTCTTCCGCCCGAGGGCCGCTGCTCGCCTTCCGCGACTCGCTGGGCGGCCACTACGTCGTGCACCGCGCCGTCCTCTGCGGCGCCTGCCAGGAGCCGGCCCTCCTCCTCCGCCAGCTGGCCTCTGCGCGCCTCGCCTCGCCGGTGTGGGCGGTGCTCCTCTGCAGCGGCGGCCGCTTTGCCGCCGCCGTCTTCGAGCTGAGGCGTTGCGGCGGCGGCGGCGCGGGCTGCGCCGCCCGCCGAGCGACGGCGCGCCTCGTGGCGCACAAGACGATCCACCGCTACGTGACACGGCGCGGGCAGGGCGGCCGGCAGAGCAGCGCCGACGGCGCCAAGCACATCTCGTCGGCCGGCTCCTCCCTCCGGCGCCACCACGAGGCGGAGCTGGCGAGGGAGGCGAGGGAGTTGCTGTTCGCGTGGGCGCCGCTCCTCCGCCGCTGCACCGTCATCCTCACGCACGCGCCCGGCCCGGCCAACGCCGCCGTGCTGCACGCCTCGCCCGCGCCGCTGGACAAGGCCGACCGCCGCGTGCGCCGCATCCCCTTCGCGACGAGGCGAGGCGGACTTGTCCTGGACATGCACACGCACACGTACACGCACACGCACCATGCACATGCACATGCACAGGCACAGGCACATGCACATGCACATGCACATGCGCACGCACCATGCACATGCACATGCGCATGCGCATGCGCATGCACATGCATGTCCACCGCCCGTCCATGACAACAGCATGTGCATGCACATGCACACGCACACGCACACGCGCACACGCACACGCACACGCACACGCACACGCACACGCACACGCACACGCACACGCACATGCGCATGCACACGCACATGCGCATGCACATGCACATGTACATGTGCATGTCCCTTTGCGATGAGGCGGCCGACCCTCGACGAGGCGAAGCGCGTGGTGGAACGGCGCGCGCCTCTCCGCGCCGCCTCGCCCGCACCCCTCCCCTCCGCACCGCGCCGCGCCACTCCCCGCGCCCTCAACCTCCGCGCCCTCCTCGCTCAGGCTGGCGTGCGCCGACTACATCGCGCCGGACGCGTCGGAGGAGGTGCTCGCCAACGCTGCGATCGCCGCCGCCGCAGCGGCGCCCGACGCCGAGGCGGAACGGTGGGCGGAGGCAGCGGCAGCCGCGGAGGAGGCGGCGGAGGGGCTGCGAGCGGCGGCAGAGGCGGAGGCGGCGGCCGCGGCTGCGGCGCTCGAGGCCGCGGCGCACGCGCTGCCACGGGGGATCCGCGACCTAGATGCTGCACACTCGTATCCCTGACGTGTCCGAAGAGGCCACCGGCCAAAAGCGCATGTCTTGAAGGTCCGACGCTGGAAGCCCATGTGATGCCTCTTGAAGCCTCTTGAAGACTCGTGCGGCGTAGTAGCATCGGATGCGTGGCCCTGTCGGGGTGGTAGCCGCATCACGTGCGTCACCGCCGCGCTCCCCTCTCTCTCTCATCGCAGGCTACACGATGCCGCCGCCGCCGGAGACGCCGCCAAGGTCGGGGAGCTCCTGGCGGGAGGCGAAGACCCGACGCTGCGGCACATCGCCTTTGGCTTCAAGGTGCCGTACGATGTGTCGGCCGATGGCGCCACGCGAGACGCTTTTCGCCGCTTCTGCGGCGCCTCGCCGGGCGCGTGGAACTGGGAGCGGGCGCACGTGCCGTCCGGCCTGACCGAGGCGGCGGAGGAGGAGAGGCGGGAGGCGGCGCACGTGGCCTTGTCTGAGCCCCTCTCGGGCTTTTCCTGCACAGGCGGAGGAGGAGGCGAGGCGGGAGCGACACCGGCGGCGGGCAAGGGATCAGAGGCGGGCGGCGGAGAGGGCGCGGAGGGCGAGGAGGAAGGGGGAGCAGGGCGCGAGGGAGGCGGCGGAGATAGCTGTGCGGTGTGCGGCGGCCGAGGCGGCCGAGGCGGCCGAGGCGGCGGCCGCGGCCGCGGCACGAGGCGACGGAGCGGCGGTCGAGGAGGAGGCGGTGGCGGCGCTCTCGGCGGCGCTCGGGGCTGCTGCGGATGCGGGCTGCGAGGGCGAGGCGGTGGCGGAGGCGCAGGCGCAGCTGGCGGCGCTCACTTGCCCGAGGCGAGTCGCGTTGCGCGCCCGGCGTCGGCGGGCGGCAGAGGCGTCGCTACGGCTCGGAGGTCGCGCGGAGGTTGGCTGAGACCTCTCCGAGATGTAGGCGAGATCCGTTCATGGGCGTGTCCTGTAGGCCTCTCCGAGGCGCAGCGGCGCTTCCTCCTCGGGGAAGACTGGCAGCTTGCTGTCGCCGCCCCCGCAGCCAACGCCGCCTCTACGCCTCGGGAGGACACTGCTGGCATGGCGGTCGCGACAGAGTGCGGCGGCGGGCCGGCGGCGCGTGAGAGTGACGCCCCACCGTCCGAGGTTGCGGCGGCGGAGGGGGAGGAGGCGGCGACGAGTGTCGCACTCTCGTACCGAGGTGCGACGGTGCACGTGAGCGTGCTGCCCTGTGGACGCGTCTCCGGTCTGTTCGAGCAGACTGCCCGCGCGTTCGACTTGCCGCCTGAGCGCTACGGTCTGAAGCTGCTGCACAAGGGCAAGGCTTTGGCGCCCGACGCCACAGTGGGGCTGGCGCTCTCCGGCGCGGCCGCCCCCAAGCTGATGGTACTCGCGAGCGCGACCGACGCGGTGCGCCAGCTGCAAGCCGCCAAGTCGGACACGTCTGTGGCGTCGTTTGCGGCGGAGCATGGCAGCAGAAAGGGGAAGGTGCCGGTGGTGGTGGGGCCGAGGCGGGGGCGCAAGTCTTGATTCTGTCTTTCTGCGTGTCCCATCACTTCTCCGGCGGCGGTGTGTGTGTGTCCGGGGTAGCCACCACTTTCCTGCCTCACAAGGGCGGGGCTGTCCCGGAAAGTGAGAAACGCCGGGCAGCGTGGTGCACGACTTCAACCTCCCATACGTATTTTCGTTCGCTTCTCCCTCGGGCTGTTCCATCTCCTCGTATCCTTCCCACCTGGGCGGGGCGGGGGCCGGGGGGGCGGCGGGCGCGGGGTGCGGGGTGCGGTGCGGTGCGTGCAATCGTGTGTTTGGCGTCATGTTGTGTGTGACTTCGCTTGTTTTATTACATCGAAGTTTAGCTCAAAAAGAAAATCGTCGTGGCCCACGCCCATTTTGATCGAAGCTAGGACGAGATTGGCCGCCGAACGCCGATGGCATGAACCTAGTCAGGATGGCATGAACCTAGTCGAGAGGCGTGCCACTACTGCCGCTGCCGCCGCCGCCGCACAATGGCACTCCACCGCTATGCCGCGCAACGGCGAACAGCACGCGCTGCACGGCGGCGTGCGTCTGGCGCTCGACTCTGGCGAGTTCATCTTGCAGCGCGCAGCCGAGCTGCCGGCGGCGCCGAGCAACCTGGCCGACATGCCGCCGAGGGCCTGCCACTTCCAGACCGTGCCGATCGAAATGCTTCAGCAGTCGACGGCGGTGCAGTGGCCCTTCTTCAATAGCAGCTCGCTCTCCTTCTACAGGGAGATGGCCTCGGGTCGCTGCAACCCGCTGAGCATGGGCTCCAACCTGACGGTGCAGGGCAACCGGCTGACGGCTCGTGCAATGGGCCGCGGCTTGCGCGTCGCCCTCGCGGGGCAGAGGGCGAGATTCAGTGTGCAGATCGACTTGGAGCGGCCGGCGAAGGGGCTCGAGGAGACCACAACCCTCGCAGCGAGGCTCGTCGGCCCGAGCCTGATCGCCGCCGAGCCGCTGCGCCTCGAGCTGCTGCACGGCGGCGCACGCGGCGGCCGGCGGCTGAGAGCAAGCTTCTCGTACGTCGCGACCGAGGCGGGCGCGTACCTCGTCGAGCTGACGCTCTCGTCCGTCGTCGGCGAGAGCATCAATCACCTGCTATATCGAGGGCGCGCCGAGGTGCTGCCGTATGCCTCGACGCGATCATCCACGTCAACGAGCTCGATCGCATCTCGAGGCGCGCGGCCGACGGCGGAGGCGTACGACGGCGCGAGGACGCCGCTCGGCCAGAACGGCAGCTCCATCCTTCGGCAGGCGGTGAACACGTCGCTGTGCGTGCGCAGTGGCGCGGCGCCTGGCCGCTGGGTGCGGCTGGCGGGCGGCGGCTGCCTGCCGCGGGAGCGGCGGGCGAACCACAGCAGCGGCGCGCGTTGCGCGCCGCGCGAGTCGCAGGAGGCGCACGCGTTGGAGGGGCGGCGGATGCTGCGCGTGCTGAACGACGAGATGCACTACCTGCGCGGCTACTATTACCTGCCGCACGGCTGCCACTACCGCCACTTCAGCGCTAAGCAGGCGGCCGCGAGCCTCGCGCGCTGCGGCTACTCGGTGCTCGGCTTTGGCGGCGACAGCATCGGGCGCGAGATGCTCACCAACTTGCACCAGCTCCTCTCGGGCCGCCGCCGCGTCTATGTCGACGGGCGGACGCTGAAGCAAGCGGTGGGCCAGCTGCCTCAGGTGAAGGTCGGGCCGATCACGCTCGTCTGGCAGCAGTCGGGGCCGCAGTCGGCCGGCCCTCCGCCCAACCTCGACGTGGACGCTTACGTGTACTCGCCCGCGCTGGTGACGGCGCTGGCGCACGGCTGGTCGATCGAGTGCGTCGTCAAGGTCGTCACAAGAGAGCTGCGCGCGCTCCGCTCGGCGTGCGACGCCCGGCAGATTCTCTGCATCTTCCGCACCAACTCGGCCGTGCAGCACACGCAGATGCTCGACCCGCGCCTCTGGGCGGGCGCGAGCAACGGCGGGCTGACGCGGCGCACGATGGGCGCGGCCGTGGCGCAGCTGAAGCGGAGGGCGTCCGAGCTCGGATTCGCCATCCTCGACTCGCACGCGATCACGGACGCGATGTGGTACGGCAGCTGGGACGGGCTGCACTACACTTTCTCCGCGCGCGTGAGCGACCCGCACGGCGCGTCGCCCTTCCGGTGGCAGTGGCAGGGCGGCGCCTCGCACATGAGCACGATCGTGCTGCTCAACATGCTGTGCAACCACTGCCACGCCGCACCATCGGACCGGCCGCCGCCCGCGCGGCGCACGCGACCGGCCGCACGCGCCTTCGTCTCCATACTCGCCGACAGCAGCGCGATGCGAGCGGCGTGCCCCAGTGCCGCCTGGCAGGCGCGGCGGAAGCAGCTGCAGCAGAGGACGCTCCGGCCGGGATTCGTTGCGCTCTTTCGCCGGCGCTGCCTCACCGACCCGACCGCCTTTGAGATGCGTGGCACGAACCTGCCAGACCTGCTCACGGACGACCACACCGTAAGCGGCCGATGCGCTTCAAGCCGCTTCCCGACGCTGCACGCGGCGTGGGCGGCGTGCTCAAACAACATCAACTGCTCGGGCGTCGTGAGGGACCACGGGCTCCGGTGTGGTGGCCAGCCGGCGCTCCTTCAATTCGAGCTGCGGAAGGGCGACGCGGTCGAGTACGGCACGCCGGAGCCTTCACTCCGTCTCCGAGGTACGAGCGGCCCGGTAGCCTGGCCTTGGCCGGGATGGTGCGAGCGTCAGCGTGCGCCGTCTTAGCGGGGCCTTGACTGTACGGAGCTACGGTATGATATTTCGTCGGTGGCCAATGAGGTCTCAGCAGCGTTCAGCTCTTAGACTCGTGTGCTCGTGTCCGTCCGTCCGGCTCCGGGGTAAGTGTTCTGATCACAAGAAGCAACGCCCGGTCACTGCAGCATAACGCCAAGAGCAAGACACGGAGTCTCGCATCCGGCTTTATCGTGACTGAGACTGTCGGGCTCTCCTATCCTCGTCACCGCAACGAGCGGGCTCACGCGCGGAGTAGTGCGGACCGATAGTAGGGGGTCCACTGGACCGGAGGGCTTTCGCGACAGCGACGATGACGACGAAGAAAGGGGAGGGGACGGAGGGGCGACACGCAGGAGGAGCGAAATCGCTAACGGCCCGAGCAGAGAGGGCGACGGCGGGGCACGAGGGAACAACGGAGACGCTACCGATGACGCGAACCGAGGCACGGACGCCGGCGGGGACGGGGAGGGCGACAGCGACGTCGAGGTTGACGCAACCGTATCGAGAGCGCCACCCAAAAAGGGGCGGACAGCCATGGAGGTCACCGAATGGAGGGCAAACGGCACGATGCGAAAAGGCAGGGCGAGGCGGATGGAGAAAGAAGTGCCGAGAAGGCCATGGTGGAGGGGAGGGACGGGAGGACGAAAGAAGGGCGAGGAGGACGAGCGGCCCGCACAGACCGCGAGCAGACAGCGCCTGCTGGCCATTTCGAGACATTCGCCAAGAACGCTAGCTACATGGGAGGGCTTCGTGAAGGATGGATTGAAAAACATTCGAACAAAGAAGAGGCGACGGGAGGAACCGGCGGAGGATGCAGTGACGTGACACACACACACACACACACACACACACACACACACACACACACACACACACACACACACCGCTCACCCACGCGCACTGGGCCTTGCACTTTGAATGCCGTGGGGCTCCTGTCGTCAGACGTGGAGACGCGAGGGTTGCCCCCCCTTGCCCCACCACCTCGTGTGTGTGGAGAAGTTTACCTTACCTTACCTTACCCACAGCGCCCCAAAATCCACCCGTGTGGGATTTCGCGCAATCGCTTGACTCTGAATAGCTCGCATGTACCTCCTGCGAGCGCTGTGGTCGCCGCAGACTGGCTCCGACTTGACGGCGGCATGGAGACGTGATGCCTCCATGCCGCCGTCAAGTCGAAATCGACATGCGAGTCGATCTTTGGCCCGCCAGAGGTACATGCGGCGTTTCGGGCGACAAACAGCGCTGCGACCGCGAAGTGGCGGTGGACATGCTCCCACGTTGCCGACGCAGCGCCGGAGTGGCCGGCGCTGCTCGCCGCGACCACGACGGCTACTCTGATACTCCGGGCCGACCCGTCCTACCCGACGGTGGCACTCTTCCACGTCTCGCTCACGCTGAGAAAAATTCTGAAACGGCGTGCAGCAGAGTCACCGACGAGACGGTCCGCGTGCCTCCTCGTGTCCCGTACCGTTCTCACACATCCATAAACTCACTTTGGCCTCACTGAAGCAAGCCCTCAATCCTGAATCCTCAGATTTTAGATTAGGACGCTGTGGGCCCTCTACGCGATAGGCGATAGCGAGTACGCGCGGCGGCATGCATGATGGGGCGGGTGACCCCCAAAACGAACAGACAGCTAGCGGAGCGCCATCGTTCCCTCTGGCGACGCCTTCGCGTCAAACACACCGTGACGTGGAGGCATGTGGCGGGTCACAGCGGCAACAAATGGAACGACTACGTCGACGAGCTAGCAGCTCGCGGCAGGCAGGGTGACAGAGGCTCAAACGCTGCCGAGTGGGCGGACAACACCATCCCGACGGACAATCCCGACGAGGAAAGCAACGCGGAGGGAAGCGACAGCAGTACCAGTGGACACGGAGCAACGGGCAGCGCCCAGGACTCGGAGAGGGAAGATGATAGCGACGCCAACTGTGGACCTGCTACAGATCGGAGACAATCGGGGAGCGCACTCCCAGAAGAGGGGCGTCACGTGCTCGCCGAGCGGGTGGCGCAGGAAACGCCGCGCGTTGGACAGATAGGAGATAGAGATACTCTCCAGTCACGTCGGGGGTTGGTCCGCCCCGGGAGGATTGACGCGCTCAGCAGCCGCAACTCGCACGAGCTTTGGCTGATACAGAGCACGTTGGCGGTGTTAAATGTGTATGGAGGCGGCGGGATTTGCATTGAACGTGCGCGGTTGTGTGATGCCGACCTGCTGCGAACCTTGCGTGCTCGGCGATCATGCGATTCTCTGACGCGACGACACGTCACATACGTTTTTTTTGCGTCGCACCCACGGCACCCTCTCTACATTCCGGGTGGTGGTGACACACCCACTATCTATTTCACATCACGTACGCGCAACGGCATCCAGTAATAAACCGGGCGCGAGGCCTGCCATCTCACCACAAGCATTCGGCGTTTCCGGCTCCAAGATCGACCTTGCTTTACTCCGTGCCTCCCCAGCGCGCCGCGAGGCCGGAGCAGACCGCACACAGCAGCATCGCCATCGAGAGGCCGACGAGCGCGAGCAGCTCCGAGGATCCATAGATCGTAAGAAAGCTGGCAGTGAAGACGCTGGTCGAGATATTCTCCAGCATTCCGAGGCCGGCGAGCGTGAGTCCCACCATCTCCATCGGCACGAGTCCGGAGAAGATTGTGCGAGTGAGAGGGAAGACGGAAAACGCCGCGCTGCTGGCAAACGGGAAGAGGAAAGTCACACTGACGGTCGTGCCTGCGAGGAGAAAAAACGGGCCCGTGGATGCAAGGAGCGCCAGCACGGAGTTGACCATCTCGGTCGAATCAAAGAGCCGGATGAGAAACAGGGCGAGGAAGAGCTGTGGGGCGCTCATGACCGCAAGCAGGGTGGCGACCAGCGCGGCGTCCTCCGCGGAGTACCGCAGCTCGTTCATGTACAGTAGCATGATGGGGCTGATCGCAGCCAAGGTGCCGGCGGCGAGCAAGAAGGTCGCCACGAGCCAGGTGACACGCAGGCGCCGCCCGTCCGCCACACGAGCCAGCGCGATCGGGAGACTGAGCAGAAATGCTCGCAGGTGGTCAGCGCGAAACGTGCTTTGCGCAGCAGTGCTTTCAGTATCCGGTTGTGGCTTCGGCTCCGCTGCCGCAACCCGTGCGCTCCCCCCGGCTGTAGAAGAAGAAGAAGAAGAAGAAGAAGACGAAGCGCATGATGATGGTTGCTCGCGAGAACGCCATCGGCTAGCAGTGTCGTTACACATGCCCCCTCCCCTCCTATGCGCCTCACGTCTCGCCAGAGCATAAGCCCTTGGCGTGTGGCGAGACGAGTTTTTCGCCATCGCTGCGAGCAGCAAGCCGCCCGCCGCAGCAGCCGGAGGCCTCGCCGCGGCACTGGCTGCGCCGCGGTCCCGCACCCGTCGACGCAGCTCCCCCCGCGGAAGACCGCGCGTAGCGACGTCTTGACGATCGAGATGAGCGTGCCTGAAGCTCGCCCACCTACTGCCCCTGAGAGTTGGTTATTGAGTGGGATCAGCTCCCCCCCTTGGGATCGAAGCCGCCACAACCTCACACCCAACATCCCAGGCGGGATCAGAAGGGGACTCCACACCGGACACCGCCCGGGCACAGCCCCCCTACCCGTCGGATCGCACAGAGGGCCCCCTCGGAGCAGCCCACACACAATCACGCATCGGCAGATTGAGTGCCTGAGTCAGGCAGACAGCACAGACAAGAGGAGAGAGAGGAGAGAGAGAGAGAGAGAGAGGAGAGAGGAGAGGGTGAGGGTGTGAACACACGTGAGGAGTGGGGGAGGGTGTCTGTGGTGGGCTGTAGTCCTACTACGTGGTTACAACCACGCGCCCCTCAGGAGCTTAAGGTAGAGCTGAGCGTCCAAGACGCCTCGGTGCCACCCACCGGGTGAGACCATCCGGATCTATCTGCCGCGTCGTCCGTACGCAGCAGTCCCCGCGATGGCCCACGGTCCTCCGTCGCCTGGTTGAACCCCCTGCCTCCCGGTTGACCCCCACTCCTCGTAGTCCATCATGAAATAAACTCAAAGACCCACCACGCCTCCAGCCTCCACCTCCACCCGCGAGCCCCCACCGCTGCCGCCCGCGACGCCGCCCGCCGCGTCAGATAGCCGCGACGCGCGCTTCGAGTCGAGTCGGAGAGCCGCGCCGCACCAGCAGGAGCATCTGCACCACCAGCAGCAGCAGCAGCACCACCACCACCCGAGAGAGAAGCGCACCTGCCCGACGCCGCCCGCCGCGTCAGACGCTCGCGACGCGCGCGTCGAGCCCAGTCGCAGAGCCGCGCCGCGCCAGCAGCAGCATCTGCACCAGCAGCAGCACCACCACCACCACCACCAGCAGCAACAGAGACAGGCAGTGCAGGCGCAGAAGCGCTCGCAGAGCGGCGCGCAGCGCCGCGCACGCCACGCTGCGGACCGTCGGACGAGCGCACCGTACGTCGGCGGCGAGCCGCGTCGCCAGCCGTCTCGCGAGAGAGCGGCGCCGCCGCGTGCGCGCAGCAGCCGCCGCGGCAGAGGCGAGCCGCGGCGACGTCCGCACTAACGGATAACGGCCATTGGCGGTTTCACACACACACACACACACACTATTCCCAGCTCCGCTGAACGCGGAGAATTCTTTTCTGCCTTCGCTGGACGTCCTTCGCGAGAGTCTCGCCGCTCAAACCGTGTGGTCGGATGCGAAGGGATTACCAGGACGGCGAGGTGCTCGAGGGCACCACCAGTTACACGCTCGCTTCCGGCGAAGCGTGGGACGACGCGTCCGAGCTGAAACTGACGCTCGCCATCGTCGGCACGCTCTTCCTGCTGCTCACTGTGCTCACTATGTTTGCGCGAGCGGCGGGACCGCCGAGCGGCGCGCGCGCCACCGCCACGCGCGCCACCATGAGAGGCGTGGCGGGCCAGAGAGGCGTGGGCGGGCAGCGCCTGATTGAGGACGACCATGTGCGTTCGGACGACCCCGTGTCATGCGAGGTGATGGCGGGCGCCGCCTCGCCGGTGGCGTATTCGCGACGGCTGCCGCGGCCGTCCGCCGTGCGGGTGGCGGGCTGGGAGGACCGCGAGGGCGTGACGCACTACGTGATCGAGGTGAAGGAGCCGGGTTCCGCGTCTGTGAAGGACGTGGAGGCGCCCACTCGCCGGCTGCACAAGCGGTTCAATGACTTCCGAGGGCTGCCACTCTAGAAGCAGGCTACGCATTCTTGTGATCCAACCAGCGCTTGCGATGACGCATATTCAGCTACATTCAGCCGTATTCCGCTGTGGTGGCCTGCCTCGTACTCACGCGGTGCTCTGAATACCCTGCACCGTACCGAAGTCTGCGCCGAGGTCGGTGTGTTTAGCGCGTAGGCTGCACACCGGTGCCGGTGAGGCACTCGGTCTGGCGCTGGCGTCGCCCGCAAAGCTACCGCTCGCACCGCCAGACGACACCTTCAAGGCGAAGCGCGCGCAGGTGCTCGAGCAGTACTTGCGGAACGCGCTGGGCATCCTCGCCTCACACCCCGCCACCGACGCGCTCGAGCGGCTCGCCGCGTTCCTCGACCTCTCCTCCGTCTCGTCGGGTCTTGCCTCGCTGGGACCGCCCCCCTCCCTCGCCTCGCCCTCCTCGCTCGCCTCGCCCTCCTCCTCGGCGTCCTCGCCCGGCCGGCGGACAATCGCGGGCAAGCTCGCGAGCCTAGAAGCGGAAGACCGTAGTCTTGCATTCCAACTAGCGCGCGAGAGGGCACGGATTGATGCTGTTTTCACAGTGCCCGTGCCCCTCGTCGTCAGGCAGTGCTCTGAGTACACTGCAGAATACCGAAGTCCCGCCCCGAGGTTGGCGTATTCACCGCTAGGCTCTCGAGGCCCACCACGCCGCGCTCGCGACTCGCCTCGGCGAACAGTTGCGGCGGCTCCAGCGGCGGCTGGGGCGTCGTTCAAGAAGCTCCGGTGGCGGCGGCAGGCTCCGACGCCGCGGAGCACCGGGTCGGCAGCAGCGGCGGTGAAGGCAAGGCCGCGGATGCGTTGTCGCAGCAAGGCGGTGTCAGTAAGGCCGTCGGAGCGGCGGGCGCGTCGGGGAATGGGGCGATGGTCTAAGCGCTGAGCGCACGGCGGGGCCACACTGCGAGTGTGCAGTCTGCAGGGCCGAAGGGCTGAGTCGTAGTTTATGTGTCGCGCGTTCTGCGCGCGTGCCGTCTCTCCGGTTCAAATATCGCGATCCGTTACGGACAATTTTCTTGCGCGCACACCCGACACCACACCCCGACTTCGACGCGTTCGAGACGACGCAACTCTGGCAACTCTCAAACAGGACCCACCGGCTACTTTCGCGTCCACGATCCCTGCGAGACTGAAAACGCGCAACATCGTCAGCACACAGCAGTAACGAGACTCGCAGAGAGACACGCGTACGCGCTACAGCTCTACGCGTGGCGCCTGCAAGTCAAACGTGTTTTTCTCGTAACGCGAATAGCTCTAGTCAATAGTCGGGCACCCGGCCGTTGGCAAACCTCGGTGCGCACCGCTCAAAGCAATTCGCCTGGCCATCGGCGAATTCCATGTCACCATCCTCTCCGCACCTTTCTCGCCCTCGAAGTACTGCATCATCGCGCACCACCCGCTCAGCACCTGTCTCGCCCTTGTAGTAATGCACCCGGCCGTCGGCGAGCTCCATGCGCACCTTCCGCTCTGCGCCTCGTTCGCCTCGTAGTATTTCAGCAGGCCGCTGATTATGTGGTACTGGAGGGCCACCACATCAACCCTTGCGGAGGTGGCTGAGATTTGCGGTGCCGCTTACCACCATCAGCCGTGCGTGCTCCTTGTGGTAGGCGACAAATGCGCCACGAAGAGCGTCGAGCAGACGGCCCGCCCCTCGAGGACCCTGCAGCACCTCACAATCGCACGTAAAGAGCGGGACGGGGAGGGTCGCATATCCATGTTTCAGGAGCGGCACACCTCCGAGCCGTGGGCTCTAGCAGGTCGTAGCCCTGCACGCTGCACCATCCATCGGGGGGCACGTCACAGTGGTCCACGTGGAACCAGCGCGTCTTGGAGCACACGTTGCCGTACGCGGTGCAGGTGAAGACGTGCGCAACGCGCAGCTCGCCTGTGTGAGAAGCGGGGGTACACTCCGGTCTCACATGGGACGGGATGCATGTGTGCGTTGTGCTTTCTCTCGGCACCTGAATTGAAGGCACGCCCACACTCGTGGCATGCTGTCCGCTTGGACGGAGCGACGTCGACCGTGTAGTGCATGCGTGGTGCCCAAGGATCTGACGACGGTGCACCCTTGTCTGAGTCCGGTGCTTGCAGCGAGCAAGCATTGTCGGTGTGCTCAGCCTCAGGAGGGAGGCGCTCAGGACCGGTCGCCACCTCTGCCGCGCCGACCGCCGTCGTGGAGGCCAGTGCGGCATCGCGCCATCGACAGCTCTGAACTGCGCCTCACCACTGACCGGGAAGGCCGCCAAGTGGGCCAGCACAGGTCGCACATTGTGGCAGCAGTCAGCAGTGCATGGCTGATAGCTAGAGCAGCAGCGTCAGGGTCGCAGGGTCGGATCGTGTCAAGCCTCTCGCCCGGCCGGCCGCGTGCAGACGTCCCGGCACCAACTTGATTCCCGGATCGGCGTCCCCCCTCCCCCTATGTGCCGCCACCCCCCTCCAATCCGTAATTCCGTAAAATCGCGCGAAAAGCGCCCTAATCGAGCTGGAGAGCGGCCCCCAGCCGCATGGGAGCGTGCCCCAGCTAGTTAGACGTACTTTTCGGAAGGACTTTCGGCGACGTCACGTCGACAAATTGCACCGACCGACGCAGCTCAGCATTGTGCTGGAGCGCCTGCTCAACGAACTCGGAATAGCCAACCTCAGTATGTTCGAGGCTGTGCTCATGCACGATACAGGCGCGGTGCTCGACGCGGTCCGAAGCACCGCTGCAGCCGCAGAGGCTGGTGCGGCGGTTTATGCCAGCTCGGCCACGAGCAATGTTGTTGTGTGCCAAAGCAGCACTGCTACCGCTGGCGCAATCTCTGTTCAGCACGAGGGCAGCATCTCCCGCACTCTCGTCAGCACAGACGCGCAAACCACGCTAAAGGGCTCGGACATCCATGCAGTCGCGAGTAGTGCGACTGCTGAGATGCTGCTCCGGCAGGAGTTGGAAGAGAAGTTGCGGTCACAGACCAAGGAGCTCGCTTCTGAGCAGCGCTCTGCGAACGCTATGAAGAAGGCGCTCGCGTCGGCGCGGGATGAGCTTGCTGCGGCACAAGAGCTGAGGCGCTCCGACTGCGACAACCTGAGGACAGCGCAGCAGGCTGCTAAACGCGACATCAAAGCGGCTGAGCGGATCATGCAGCTCGATCAAGGCCGACCAGGCAAATCATGCAGCTCGATCGAGCTGAGTGTGAGTGGCGTATCGGCGAGATGCGGGCCAAGATGCAGGCCGAGCTGCGCGAGCAGCTCGACGCGCTGCAGATTTCGATGGAGGCAGAGGCGAGGCGCGCTGATGCCGCAGAGGCAGAGAGGTCAAGGCTGTACGACAAGATGGAGGGGATTATGCGCACGCGTGAGGGGTTGATAGACGCACTCGCAGAGGCGCAGCGCAAGCGCGAACAAGTGATTGTTAAGAGATATACGTAGCGTTACAGTCGTACGGTCGTCGACCCTCCCACCGTGTGGGCCGCCCGGACCCCGGAGAGCGCTGCCTGCGCGTGCAGACAGCGCTGCGCGAGCATTGGAGAGGCCAGCCCCCGGCTTCTCAGCATGTCGCGAGCGCTGAGTCTCTGCCTGCCTGGTAGCTGGGTGCGGTGGGGGACTCCCTGGTGGCTTTTGGTTACAAATTTACGGATTTACGGATTTACGGATCGACCCCCCTCCCTCCCCGTCCCGCGACCCGGCCGTGAGACGCCGATCCGGGAATCAAGTTGGTGCCGGGTCGGCCTGTCTGCTGTCTGGAGTGATCTGTCGGCGGTCAGTACGACCGATCAGGTTGGAGGTTTCTGATGGTTGGAGGGTCTATCTGTGTGTACTCCTCGAGATCTCTCCAAATCTGCCCTCTACTTAACCGTACTTAATCGGGAAGTTGGTGCTCTGAGCGACTCTGAGCGCCGGAGCCCCGTTTCCGCACTGCGGCACGGCGCACGGTGCCTCCGGGGGGCCCCGCGCCGGCCAGAGACTCACAACACTCTGTCAGCAGCTCCGCGACTACTCTACATTCAATACACTTCCTAGACGCACCCATCACTGACATCGGCGCTTCTCCTGACGGCGCCGCACTCGAGCACGGCCCGCACCTCCTCCGCCGCCAGCGGCGTCTCGCATGCGCCCGCGCGGCTCACGCAGAGCGCACCCACTGCCGCGCCCCACCGCAACGCGGTGGGCACGTCCGCCGGGTCGCGCAGATACTGCGGTGGGGAGGGGCACGGTAAGAAGGACAGCAGGGCAAAGTAGCGAGACAAGTACGCTTCTCCGCACACGCAAGGGGGGTGGGGCAAACGCCAGGCAGCCCCTCGCATCTCCACACCGAAACACCTGCGCGAGGAAGCCGGCGGAGCAGGCGTCGCCCGCGCCTGTTCACAGCTGCGCCCGTCACCGGCGCCTAGACTTCACCGCGGCCCGCCTCGCAAACGTCGCCCGCGCCCGTCGCGTCGACAAACGCCTCCACCGGCGCCGCCGGCACCTCCCACCGCTCGCCGCCTCGCCCAGCGAGAATACCGCGCCCGCCGGCCTGCTCAGAGGAAGAGGGGTGGAGAGACGCCGTTCACGGCGTCGCGAGAGGAGAGCGCCCGCCGACCTTGACCACCACCAAGGTGGAGATATCTCCCCATATCTCCCCACATCTCCCCATATCTCCCGACCTTGACCACCACCAAGGTGGAGGGGTGCCGCGCCGTCAGCTGGTCGATCGCCTGTCGGTCAACAAGCAGACATCGGGCGCGGGGGCGCACGTGCGCAGCTCACTCAGGGCGAGGGACTTCAGCACAGCTCCCACGCCGCGAGGCTAGCACGCACGCACATGGCGAGACGGCCTTTAATGAGCCCGTTCAGACGAGTGTTGTCGAGGCTTGGGCGATCGCTGGGCGTGGCAAGTGCCGCTGGCGGTGCGCGCTTGCGCGTCTTGCCTGAGTGTCTCAACTGACTGATCAATGAATGCTTGACTCACTCACTACCCCCATTCACCTCCTCGGCGGTGGCGACGGCGGTGGGCTCGCCGACAGAGGCGATGCCGCACGCCTCTGCCTCGTTTGGCAGAAAGACGTCGAGCAGCGGCAGAAGACTACACGGCGCGGATACACCCAGTCAGGGCGTGAGCACAGTATCATCGCGTAGTGTCTTCGGAGTACCCGAGTGTGAACACCCGCTGTGAAGCACCTCCCTTTCCGCCTCTCCCGCCCTCACTGTCTGCGATGTGACATTCTTGTTTCTGATCGACCTCTCTGTACACCCGCGCCACGAGTGCGGCGGACTGCAGCGGAGTGCGGCGGAGTGCGGCGGAGTGCGTGTGTCCTCTCGAGTGCTAGTTTGGAAGACGAGAGGACCCCATCCCCCCATCTAGCGGCGGAAGCCGGCGCAGGTGGCCGCCCTCGCCGCTCCACTTGCCGGAGCAGTCGTGCTGTGGGTCCATGGAGAGCAGCGTGCCGCGCGCCTTGGTTCACAGCGGGGGGTGTGAACACACGGGGTGTGGAGCGGCCATGCCATGCTCACTCCAGCGTGCCTTGAGTGCGCGGAGCAGGTCGAGCAGCGCGTCGTCGTGCAAGCCGACGCAGTTGAAGTAGCCTCCGAGGTGCACCAGCGCCCACGACTCTGCGAGCAGCTCCGCCGAGAAGAGTCCTGTCGTGACGCGGTGCACGGTCTCGTAGCAGGAGCACATCGCGCGGTCTTCGCTGCCGGACAGGATGACGCAGCACGACTGCGGCACGCCCGGCAGCAGGCGGAGCGTGCGCGACGGCGACGTCAGGCTGCCCTCGGCCTCGAGCGTGCGGAGGTAGTGCCGCCCAGGCTCGTCGTCGCCGACGCACGAGTAGAAGAAGGCCTCGAGCTCGCAGCCGCCGAGCGCTCCGAGCTGCCGAGCGGTGTTGCCGCAGGCGCCTCCTGGCAGTAGTCGCACAGAGGAGCAGGCGACGTCCGTCCCCCAGCAGGGCAGCGCGCCTACGCCGCCCACCTGAACGTCGACGAACGCGTCGCCGATGAGAGCCGCTCGGCGAGTCGCCATTCAAAATGGAGGTGCTGTCCCTGGCGCTCGACTCGAGCGAACTCGACGTTCGGAGCAGACCCGAGACCTCGAGGTTCTCGAGGTGGATATATCTATCCTTTGGCCGCGTTGGGTAGCGAGGATTGGTGTAACCCGAGCCACGGAGGCGTGTTTTCTGGCGGCCGACCGTCAGTGCACGGAGTTGCCACTTCTCCGACTGCCCCGGCTAGTTCCCGAGGTCGTCGGGTGTGACCCCTTCGTCCCCCGAGACCTAGCGCGGGTGGGTTGGAGGGGGCTCGCCCCGTTCCTCCCCATCGGGCCGCGTGAGCGGCCTCGCCTCGCAGATTCGTTTCTCGCGCCTGGGTCAGGCGCGCGGGGCATCCCCCGGGTCGCTCGACCAGCGATCCGAAGAGTGGGGCCGCTATGCGAGGGAAAGAGCGGGGCCCACGGGGTACGCCTCCGTCCGGCCCCCTCCGAGGGGGGAAGGGAATTGCGGGGTCCCCACGGGCGCCTCAGTTCGGCCCTCCCGAGGGGGGGAGGGGAGCAAGGGGGTGGGGGGATCGGGGCGGTGGGGAGGGGTCTCGGTTTCATGGGTCTAATGCTTGCCTTTCGGGGAGGGGCCTCCGTGCAGGCGAGCGCAGTTGCGCGCGCCCAACGTCTTCCCCTCCTCCCTAGAGGCAGCGAGTAGGCAGCGAGAGGAGCACTCGAGCGCCTATATGTCAATCGATGCGCGAATGGCTGTGGAAGAGCGATGGGGAGAGAGGGCGGGCGGGCGGGCGGGTGGGCGGGAGGGGCGGCAGGAGGGAGGGGGGGCGGGAGGGCGGGCGGGAGGGCAAGCTGTTGGGTGGAGAGCTTGGTATCAGTCGGTGGTAGCCGTAGTGCAGTAGTGGCGCGGCTGCAGCAGTAACAGCGCAGCAGCAGCACAGCAGCCGCAGCAGCAACTTCGAGCCCTGCGGTGTCTAACTCTTTCAGTCTATCTAGGCGGCCGCGAGGTTAATATACCGAATAATGGTGTCAAAACACCGGGGGGTGGTCGGCGCGCAGGCACCCGAGGGGCGTCGTCGAGCGCGCAGTTGGCTCGGCGTCGACCCCTCCACGGCACCCACTCAGCACATACTCTCCACCTCACCTCACACGTAACTCAGGCTCTCTACTTCACAGGCTCGGCGCAAGACGCTCACACCACTATTCACGCGCTCGCTCCCTGTTCCGAGAGAGAGAATTCTTGATACGAAACCACGACGACACACACCAGTCGACTCGCATCGGTTGCCTCCATGAACGGCGGAGCTATTCTCGCGCCCACACCACACCTGGCTCCAACGTGGACACGCCCATAGCTGGGGACACTACTAGGTCACGCATGGCATCACAGAAGTTTTATCTCTGGGCCCCGAAAGGCATCTCTAGCAGTGTCGTTACACATGCCCCCTCCCCTCCTGGGCGCATGCGCCTCACGTCTCGCCAGAGCATAAGCCCTTGGCGTGTGGCGAGACGAGTTTTTCGCCATCGCAGCGAGCAGCAAGCCGCCCGCCGCAAACAGCCGGAGGCCTCGCCGCGGCACTGGCTGCGCCGCGGTCCCGCACCCGTCGACGCAGCTCCCCCCGCGGAAGACCGCGCGTAGCAACGTCTTGACGATCGAGATGAGCGTGCCTGAAGCTCGCCCACCTACTGCCCCTGAGAGTTGGTTATTGAGTGGGATCAGCTCCCCCCCTTGGGATCGAAGCCGCCACAACCTCACACCCAACATCCCAGGCGGGATCAGAAGGGGACTCCGCACCGGACACCGCCCGGGCACAGCCCCCCTACCCGTCGGATCGCACAGAGGGCCCCCTCGGAGCAGCCCACACACAATCACGCATCGGCAGAGTTAGTGCCTGAGTCAGGCAGACAGCACAGACAAGGAGAGGAGAGAGAGAGAGGAGAGAGAGAGAGAGGAGAGAGGAGAGGGTGAGGGAGTGTGTACACGTGAGGAGTGGGGAGGGTGTCTGTGGTGGGCTGTAGTCCTACTACGTGGTTACAACCACGCGCCCCTCAGGAGCTTAAGGTAGAGCTGAGCGTCCAAGACGCCTCGGTGCCTCCCACCGGGTGAGACCATCCGGATCAATCGAGCCCGCCTCCGGCGGGCCGTCCCCGCGATGGCCCACGGTCCGCCGTCGCCTGGTTGAACCCCCTGCCTCCCGGTTGACCCCCCGGTCCCCGTACTCGACCATGAAATAAACTCAAAGTCCACCACAGCCACCAGCCTCCACCTCCACCGTCGAGCCGCCACCGCTGCCGCCCGCGACGCCGCCCGCCGCGTCAGATAGCCACGACGCGCGCATCGAGTCGCGTCGGAGAGCCGCGCCGCACCAGCAGCAGCATCTGCACCACCAGCAGCAGCAGCACCACCACCACCACCACCCGAGGGAGAAGCGCACCTGCCCGACGCCGCCCGCCGCGTCAGACGCTCGCGACGCGCGCGTCGAGCCCAGTCGCACAGCCGCGCCGCGCCAGCAGCAGCATCGGCACCAGCAGCAGCAGCACCACCACCACCAGCATCAACAGAGACAGGCAGTGCAGGCGCAGAGGCGCTCGCAGAGCGGCGCTCAGCGCCGCGCACGCCACGCTGCGGACCGTCGGACGAGCGCACCGTACGTCGGCGGCGAGCCGCGTCGCCAGCCGTCTCGCGAGAGAGCGGCGCCGCCGCGTGCGCGCAGCAGCCGCCGCGGCAGAGGCGAGCCGCGGCGACGTCCGCACTAACGGATAACGGCCATTGGCGGTTTTCTCTCTCTCTCTCTCTCTCTCTCTCTCTCTCTCTCTCTCCCTGTTCCTCTCGTCACTGACTTGATTTGTTCCCATCCCGGCCTTTTTCCCCGTCTTCTTCTTTCCCCTGGTGAGCCGGTGTGTGTGCCAGTCCGCGCCAGTCCGCGCCCTTATCGTGCCAGTGTGCTGTGAGAGACTAAATCCAGAATTCTTCTTTCCCCTTTTCCTCTTCGCCGCTGGTGGGGCACTGCTCGCCTCGTCGCCTTCCGCCATCACGGTCGGCGCCTCGTCGTCGAGCGCCTCCCCTCGCTCGCGCCGCCAGTTGAGTGAAGTCACCACCCGTGTGTCCATCACGCTCGGCTCGGGCATCTTCCAGTGAGCAGTTGCTCCATCGCCTCCCATTCCTCGTCGCTCTCCCTTCTCCCTGCGCACCTCTTCGTCGCCCCAGCAATGGCGCGTACAGCGAGCGCCTGGGCCTCGCACTCTGCGGTGTGGGCCTGTGGGCGAGTGTCCGCCTCCTTGACTTCGGCGGCGTCCATCGTAGCGCCTTGAGCACGTGCGCCGCGCCTCTCCCCATCGCCCGGTAGTGCTCCCTCCTTTCTCCCTTCACTGCCTCGCACTCGGCGCATAGGACGTGTCTGTGCATGCATTTTCAGGATGCCAGCAGCCTTCCGCGCCCCTGTGTGTGTGTGGTGTGTGTGTTTGTGGTTTCGTATCAAGAATACTCACTCACACCCGGAACCTCACTCCCGCCGCGTCGATGGCACAGATCAGTGGCGCCTCGCCATAAAGCGGCACTCGCTTTGTCCGATTCAGGTAGTCGCGGCACGCGGAGAGCGCCTGCTCCGAACCGCGGGCGACGAAGAGGCGGTGCAGCCCGAGCAGCGCTCGCTCGAGGGGCAAGGCGGGTACGCTCCAAAGACAAAAGTCGTACCGCTTCGACCGCGGCCGATCGCAAGCAAACACCTCATCCCGTCTGGCCTCTGCCACGCCCGCGGCATGCGCAACCGCGAGCCTGCGCACGCTGGCCCAGCGTTGCACAGTCGGGAACTGCTCGATCCAGTCCCTTCGGTTCGCAAACTCGGACAGGTCGGAGCGCATGCGGACGGCGGCGAGGTACTGCAAGTTAAACGCCTCCGCGTGTGAGGTCATTAGCTTGATGCCCGCGATCATGCCGACACCTGCGCGGCTCAGATGACAGGGTGTGGGAGGTGATCCCGTCGCCCCAGTCCCTATGCACATCGACAGTCGCTTGGAGGAGAGGGGCCCGATCTTCGAAGTAAGGCTGCCTGCTACTGTGGCTGTCGCGTGCTGGCTAATGTAAGTAGTGCAGGCGGCGCACTGTTCATGGCGAAGCTGCGGAGGTGCATGAGGGACGCTTCCTCCGGTTCACCAGGAAGGAAGTCCCTCCACGCTTGCGGCGCATTGCTTGCGTCCAGGTGTTGCTCTTCGACGGCGGCGGCGGTGAGACCGAGCCGTTGGGAGAGCAGCGAGACGCATTCCCACGAGCTTGTGTTGGAGAGGCGGCGCTGGCGCTCGCACTCGCTCCCAGGATGGCAGCCTGTGTACCGCTGAAGCTCTCCACGTTGAAGGAGAAAGTACCTCGGCGAGCGCCCGCCATAGGTCTCTGGCTTGTCCAGCTTGGTCCACGTATGTAAAAAGACATCGCAGCCGTCCGGGGCAAAGGCGGCTCGGCACTGGCTGGCCTAACAGGCAATATGGTAAAATTATTCGCACGGAGCCGCCGAAGCGCATTCAGAAGGCGCTTGCGTGGCTGCCTGCTGCATGAGTTGCGCCATCGTCTCCTCGCTGTCGCACGTGCGCCGCAGGTACCCGCTTAGCACAAGGGCTGCTCGAGCGTGAGCGAGAAGTGCGCCGTCCTCGCCGCGGCCGGCGCTCAGCCGAGAGAGTTCGTCGACGCAGGCCTTGAAGGCGACTAGCCGCCGCGCGTCGAGGCCGGCCGGTCGGTCGACGTCGGGGCGTGGCATTATGCGTGCATGTGCTGTGTCTTCGACTCCTCGCCGACGTTGCCGGTCGGTTACAACAGTGTTGAGTATATGAGCGACCCAGCTCGAGGGTTGCTCTCGACTCTGGCCTTTTCGGGTCACGTAGCCACACCTCGCCTCCTCGGTGCGAGTGGCTGCCAGTTCGACTCTGGGGAGGATCGAACCATGGTACCTCCGGTGAGATCTCCCAGGTCGACGGCGGTCTGCGAAGATTTGAGTCCCTTCGTGTGTGAGCTACGAAAAAGATCGAAAATAGTGCCCAAGGGGGAACTCGCGTCCCGGAACGCCTGCCCTACCTCGAAACACGGCGGTATCGGATACAGTAGCAACCTCGTGCTGCGTCGTGGGGGCGTGTTGAGTATATGAGCGACCCAGCTCGAGGGTTGCTCTCGACTCTGGCCTTTTCGGGTCACGTAGCCACACCTCGCCTCCTCGGTGCGAGTGGCTGCCAGTTCGACTCTGGGGAGGATCGAACCATTAACAAACAGTCCATTTACATAGAGAAAATAAAGTAAGTCGGGAACGTGTCGCGCGCCGGCGACGAATGCTGCGGGGTGGGTGTGGGTAAGAAGCGCCGCTTCGACGAAGCGAGGGAGGCACTATCGGGCCAGCTTGAATTTTAATGCCAGCTGTGCTTCGGCCTCCGCCCTGGTATCGCGCCTCGCTACTCCTCGCGGCCAACGCCGCCAAATATTATCCACCTAGCCCGCCGCCGCCGGAGCCCTCGCGATGGCCTCACGCTCGCCTGCTGACCACCTACCGCCTCCGCATTCGCGGGTGACACCCGAGGGCCCGGCTGCGTGGCGCAGCGGCTGGCGTTGGGCGGTGCTCGGCTCCTTCTCGTACCTCTCCGCTTCAAAC
This sequence comes from Emiliania huxleyi CCMP1516, assembly GCF_000372725.1. NCBI lineage: Eukaryota > Haptophyta > Isochrysidales > Noelaerhabdaceae > Emiliania > Emiliania huxleyi. Next base: position 876,604 of record NW_005200417.1, read on the forward strand.
GCCTTCATGTGCATGGACTTTTCGGATGACTACGGGCTAAACGAGCGGCTGCTTCGATCCGGCGAGGCTGACGTCGCTCTCCTCTACTCCCTCTTCCTCCTCTCCGTCGTGCCTGTGATGCCGCTCGCCGCGTGGGGAGTCGTGCGGCATCACTGGAGCACGGTCGCGTTCGCCAATGCGCTCAACGTCGCAGGAGGATGGCTCCGATACCTCGCTGTCGTCCGCTCCTCGTATGCGCTCGCGGTCCTCTCCAGCCTCGTCTGCGGCGGCGCGGCGGCGGTCGTCGTCTGCTCCTTCACCGCCGTCTCTGAGCGCTGGTTCCGCCCTTCGCACCGCGGCTTGGCGACCTCGATAGCGGTCCAGTCCAACTACCTCGGCTGGGCGCTGGGCTCGCTCATCGGCGCGGGCGAGGCGGGCGAGGCGGAGCGTGCGAGAGCAGTGTTCGGGTGGCAGGCCGTCGCCATCTCTTGCTGCGTGCCTCTCTGCCTCTTCCTCTACCGCGACCGCCGCGCCGCAGACCAGCAGCAGCCCGACACGGCAGCCGAGATGGAGCCGAGACAGAGCCTGGATTGAGCCGAGATAGAGCGCCGGCGCGGTAGCCGAGGTGGCGCCGAGATCGCGTCGAGATAGCGTCGAGATGCAGCCGCGATCTCGCCGAGATGCAGCCGAGATGCAGCCGAGATCTCGCCGAGATCTCGCCGAGATGCAGCCGGATACGACCGCCTGAGCTGTGAACCTGTGAACAGCTCGCCTCCTCCACCGCCAGCGCGGCCGGCGCCCCTAGAAGAGGAAGACGGTTCTTGGATTCGAACCAGCGCTCGAGAGGACACGCACTCCGCTGCATTCGACCCTCTTCTGCAGTCTTCACTGTCGCCTCTCTCGTCCTCACGCGGTGCTCTGAAGGCGCTGCACAGTACCGTCTTCCCGCCCTCATGCTGGCGTATTCACACCGCAGGCCGGCGCCGCTGCGTCGAACGCCTCATCCGCGCTCCGCTCGCTCGCCAGCAACGGCCCGTTCTGGCGGCGCGCCGTTCCCTACGCGGCCATCGGCGGGAGATAGCCGGGAGATAGCCGGGAGATAGGCGGGAGATTGGCGGGAGATTGGCGGGAGATTGGCGAGATTGGCGCGATATTGGCGCGAGATTGGCGGGAGATTGGCGGGAGTCTCCGCTGCACATCTCGGCCACTTCTCCGCGCTGCATCTCTCTGCCATCTCGAGGCCGCATCTCGAGGCCTCCACGAGGCAGACCTCGGCCGCATCTCGGCCATATCTCGCCCGCATCTCGACCAGATCTCGACCGGATCTCGACCAGATCTCGAGGCCATGCCTCGGCAATATCTCGACCAGATCTCGACCATATCTCGACCTCACTAGGCGGGATCGGCTTCTCGGTGCCGTCGGCACAGGACGTGCTGTTCGGGTGCAGCCGATCTCCCCACATCTCCCCACATCTCCCCGCATCTCCCCATACCTCCCCACATCTCCCCGCATCTCTCTTCACAGCTGTCCGTGTGTGAACAGCTCTAGCTGCTATGGCGCGGGCAGCGCTTGGTCTGGATTCGACACCGGCCACACAACCGTCACCAACCTCTCCTTCATCCTCTCCGGCGAGATGCAGCCGAGACACAGCCGAGAGACAGCCGAGACACAGCCGAGACACAGCCGAGATGCACCCGAGGTGCAGCCGAGAGACAGCCGAGAGGCAGCCGAGAGGCAGCCGAGGTGCAGCCGAGAGGCAGCCGAGAGGCAGCCGAGGGGCAGCCGAGAGGTGTAGCCGAGGTGCAGCTCAGATGCAGCTCGGAGGCAGCCGCCTCCCTCCTCTCGGGCGTGCGGCCCGGCCGCATCTCGGATGATCTCGCGTGATCTCGCGCGATCTCGCGCGATCTCGGCCGCACAGGCGTGCTATGCGGCCTGTGCCTCGGCGCTGTTGTCCCTCGGCGGTCGGCGGAGGGTGTCGTCCTCGCCCTCGCCCTCCTCGCCGCGCTCTCCCTCACCGCCCTCGCGCTGCTCTCTACGCCTCACGTCGCCCCGACGCTGCCCCCCGCGACCCTCTTCCCGCTCCTCGCCGGCCCGATGCTCCCCCCCCCCGCAGGAAGACGCGGAGCTGTGAACGGCGCCTCTCTTCACAGGGGCCGCTGCTGTGAACAGGTCTGATGGCACTCTCGGGTATCGGCACGATCGGCTTCATCGGCCTCGCGCTCTCCCGCGCAGTCGAGCTCGCTGACGGCGTCCCCGAGGCGCCCCGAAAGATCACTATCTCACGCCATTGGCCCGCCACAGTTTGGCTAGATCTCGGCTAGGTCCGCCTCCGAACTCGCTCCACACGCCTGCCGGGAATAGCTCGGCTATGTGTCCTCTCTCTCTCTCTCCTCGCTCGCTCCCTCCCTCCCTCTCTCTCTCTCTCTCTCTCTCTCTCTCTCTCTCTCTCTCTCTCTCTCTCTCTCTCTCTCTCTCTCTCTTCTCTCTCTCTCTCTCTCTCTCTCTCTCTCTCTCTCTCTCTCTCACTCACTCTCTCTCTCTCTCTCTCTCTCTCTCTCTCTCTCTCTCTCTCTATCTACCATTTCTCGGCTGTCTATCGGCTGTCGCTCGGCTGTGAGGCGAGTGCGCTCCCCTCCCCCTCTCGTGCGAGGACACATCCAAGCCATGTCCGGGAAGTGTCCCTCGCCTCGGCTGCACCCCCCCTCCCCCTCCTCCACCCCCCTCCTCCCCTCCCCTCTCCCCCACAGGCGTACGCCGTCGGCGCGGTGGAGATGCTCGTGCAGGGCTTCGGCGGCGGCCTCTCGGCGCTCTCCGCCTCTGGC